>NW_017253277.1:0-120067 GCF_001299255.1 Cyphellophora attinorum
GTCGGCGCGCTCGTAGGTGTCAGTCCTGGTCCGCTTTGCGGGAGGCTCGAGGGAGGTGCCGCGGTGATACTGTGCTGATGTTAATGCGGTGGAGTGGAGAGGGACGATGAGGAAAAATGTACAACTTACAGTGTCCGCGCGATGTAGACCAGAAACATTGAGTATGGACAGACCCGAACCTTGCTGAATACACACTCGAGCAAGGCGTGCCTCGTGAAAATGATCACTAGCGGAATGCAGATGCTGATGAAACAAGCCCACTTTTGGGAGGTGTCAACCAGACTCGTGCAAGTAGTAACAGCGGATAAGAATGAGCTAAGAGCTCTTGTTAGTGATAAGTCCTCTCAGGATGGGTCGTCTGGCTAAGTCAAGCACCAGTCTCAACAATGTGTCCATCGAAAGCACAGCCCCCCCCCGACCTAATGCTCGAGCCTTGTGTTGCCACATCTCTGCTGTATCTAGTAGCTTTCATGGAGTGGTGTCGTATCCGCACGCACCATGCCATGCCACATACGAACACCATCAGCGCCCACTGGATTCGCGAAATCTTTGTGTTGCCACCTTGCCATGTCTTTGTGTATCATATCATTAACTTCGTATCGCTCGTGTCATTCCTCACAGACCTCCGACAATGTGTGCATGTAGCCCGAGCAAACCACAGTACTCCGCATCACTTCACAAGCCAGGTAGCTCGTTCAACAGCCCTTCCTCATCGCCTCTGCCGACCTCGTAGCCACCGTCATTAGTCTTGCTCGTAATGAGCCCATGAGAGTTTCCAGCCCGGGATATTCCACGAGTCGGGAAGGGCGAGCCAGTCAGTCCACTACCGATCCACTCGCCCTCCCCGTCGTTCTCGTACACTTCAAACTCGTACCCATCGATTGCACACCCATTGCCGCCCTCCTTGATCACAGCCAGATCGCGCAGTTGCCGTGGGTCGAAGGCGAAGTTGTACATGCGTGGAATGGGCATAATACGTGGGTCCTCGTCGCGTGGCCGCTCTTCGGAGGACATGTCTGGGAGGAGGGTCAGGGGGACTTGAGGTGGCTCCAAGACCAGGGTGGTAGCCGAGCCCTCGAGTTCGGAGGGTGCGGCGGCCACTGGCAGCTCCGAGACTATGGTGACGGCAGAGCCCTCGAGTTCGGAGGGTGCGGCGGCCACAGGGACTGTGTGCATTGTTTGGTCAAGGGTGGCAAGCTCAATCAGGTGTGAGTTGGGACTGTAGGCTTTGGGGGATGAGGGCGAGGGACGTGTATCCGTGCTCTTGGCTCTAGTAGTGATTGAGGAAGTGCATCTCCGGAGATGAGACTGGGACGAATCGAGGGCCGAGTCGTGGCCCAGCCGAGTCGTCATGCCAGCGTCTTGCATCAGCCCTGCAATGTTTCGTGGTGTGTCCAGTTCCTTGGGACTACCATCGGTGCCGGCTTCACGCTTTTCTTTCTCGGCGAAGTATGCGAGTCGCCTGCATCGTATGAAAGCCGTGACGGGCATGTCTTCAGATTGATCGTCTCGGATTTCCTCGTCCTTGGGTGTGGATGAGATATCAATGAGTAAAGAACGCGTCTTCTCATGTTCTGATCTATAACTGATCTGCTCGGCTGGTGACTGACGACATTCACTGCTGGTACATGCTGTCTTCGATCTGAGTTCTCCATCACCATCGGTGACATTGTCGTAAGCTCTGCTTCGGTTTCGCAGTTTCTGACACATTGACGTATGGCATTTGTCGGCCGGTAATGCCCTCGGATCCGCTGTGCCCGTCTGTGGTCGAGAATGTAAGGTTGCTTGAATGAGCGAACGTGCATCCAGGCGACTTATGTCCGACTGCAGTCTACGTTCCAAACGCTGTGCCCCAGTATTCATAGAAGCAGCCTGTCTTGCATCTTGGGTCGCACTGCGACTGGCAGCCATTGTCATGATCGCATCCTGAAGTTGCGATTTGGATTTGCGCTTGGATGAGGGACGGTCTCTTGATTTTCCTGAGGGTTTCTCCTCGTGTGGTCTATTTACTGCATCTGCTGCCCATGGCTTGAGAATTCCCGCATCTATCGCAGTCTCGGTGGACGTGATATCCGTCACTTTGTTCATAGGATATGGCGCAGTAATGACGTGGCATAACTCATGGGCGTCTCGGTGTTCCCGCAGGTTCACTGGAGCTGGTCTTCGCGGATCGTAGGGATAACGCCGGTCAAGTTCGGCAAGTTCTGGTTTCTTCATGCTGCGGTATTGGCCTTTCCGGACTTTCATATCTCGCCAGTGGAGCCATCGCCCATCTTGAGTAGACAAATCCCACGCCACAGGATTTCCTTTCAGATCGTAGCCTTGACTTGTGCAGAGCTCCTCGACAGAACAGGCCACTTTGCTCTCATCGTCGTGCTCCGTGGTTGTGCATGCTTCCATTTTGGCCCGCTCCGTTGTGGTCGCTGGACTACAGTCTCGTAATTGCTTTTCTGTGTCACTTGTTTCGTCGTCACTTTCAGCTAAAGCCCTCCTTGCGTGAGCTTGTTGGCGCCGTCGAGACTTGCTCTGAGAGTTGCCAATAGATTCCGTTAGCTCTTGTTGCTTCGGATTTCGGGGAGGATGGGATGGACCGAGACGGGCGATGGATGGTGAGGTCGGGAGGGCTGCTAATTCGACATACCGTTCGTGGTTCCAGTTGGATACCCCATGACCGCATTCAGAAGCAGCTGTCCCTGGTCTATGGGCTGCTCAGGAGTCGTAGTCGACACGCTATCTTGCAATGCTTGCTTCTGTCTGGCCTCCGCTTCTTGTTTCATCTTCCGCATCTTGTCCCGATGAAAGTCTTGATCTTTGCGCAAGAGATCTCCTCTAGCTTCAGCAGGCTGTAGAAGGTCTTCAATAGGCCCGCCTCGAGGTGCATATGGGTCGCCGACAGTAGAGATGATATGCCATGCTCGTCGGAACTCTCCGCGAATGGCAACGATCCCATTGTGTCCGACAACGCGGCCGACGTTGTGATCAACCTCGAATGGATCTTCAATGGCCAGAAGATAGCGTTGACGAACGTTCTTGTTCTGCGCCGACCACTTGGCTTCAGTCCAACCTTTGACCGCCTTAGTCATAATGCCTCTCGGAGTTCGAATGGATATGACAGACTGCGTCCAGTGGAAGCCTTGTTGAGCAGAATAGTACCAAAAGAATCCTCGCAGGAGATGTCCGGTAGACTGTCGATTCACTCTCTGCATAGCCTTGAACTTCTGCAGCTGCTCCATATTGGAGAGAAAGCGTATGTCAAACTTGTCCTCGAACTTCTGCACTGGCTTTGTCGCCCAAGAGTCTGCACTATATGCAAGCTGCTGCAAGTTGGGAATGACAGGCGGGTCAACAACATTCATCAGGTAGTGTAGGACCATCAGAGTATACCCGTATGACGATAGCGTCCCTAGGTAGGGGGTGTTGATATCTCGTGTCTTGGCCCAGAGCTTCACGAAAGTACCGACTTGAGCCACTCTTGAGTCGTAGGTGCAGTACGTTCTCAGAAGTCGGGTGTTGTGGACAGCCACGAAATTTGTGAAGTTTATGTCGCACTGGATTCCACAGTCGCCAACGAATTCGATGGCTAGCTGCTTGTTCTTTGTTGGCGAATCTGGAAGACGAATTGATGCGGCGTCGTCTTCTGTAGACAGTTCAGATATGGCGGTCGTAATATCTGAGAGAGTCATTTCTGGCGGTGCCGGCATGTCATCTTTGGTCGGTCTGACAGGAGTCGGGGTTGCGGCCTCTTCACTCTGTTTGCAATATTGTCGAAGGTTCTCGAGTAGCGTCTCTGATGGCTTCTCGCATACACGTAGAATGGGTACACGTGTCTTTGTTAATAGCCTCGCGCCAATGCCGGAATCTAGCAAAGCCTTCTCGAGAAGCAGAGCAACTTCGAACTTCCGGTCGTCTTCTGCCGCCTCTGTAGTCGAGTTCGTTGCCTCATTGACTCGGTTGATGAAGTCGAGGTTTGCTGGCAGCAACAGCAGAAGGTCCATGTCACAATTTGCCAGACCGAAGCCATTGTTCAAACTGCCGTAGCATTGAAGGCGGACGTCCTTTACGTCGAATGACGAGTAGTGGCTCTGTAGTAGTGTCTGAAACATGCCTTGCAGATGTTTCCGGAATGTTTCCTTCGCGATTTGCTCTTCTCGTTGAAGCTGGAACTTCTGAGTGGTGCGATAGACATTATTGAGGTAGTCTGCCTGTGCCATGACCTGCTGGCCAAGCGTCTGAGGTGGTCCTCTAGGATCATAAAGCGAGGCATGCGAGGGTGCCGGACCACGCGTCACGCGCGGCCACGGACCTCGCGATGGCGGAGGAGCAGCCATATTGGAAAGAATGGACGGCGAACGCCTCGACAATGTTTGCGACGATGGCGAATAGTCCAGGTTGTTCATGAGGCTACGTACATTGAAGTCCAAGAGTGGTTTAGGCTGTCCCCGCAAAGCGTTGTCACGTGATTGGTCATCTTGAATTGGGAGGCAGGCATTAAGCACAGACTATAGGCTGTACGTGACTACATAGCACTGCACAAGTAAACAAAGTACCAGGCTTCACGTGTGCACTCGTTGTTCGCCCGATCAAATGGTCGCCTTCTCAACATGACTTGAGAGACATATCTGTAGTCAGTGCCTTTACTCATCGGCATTCTCGACGAAGTGTCATCACTGTCGCATCTAGATGGATTCCAATCGCGGGCCGCCCGCCGCTGTGAACGGTGCAGGCACTCCTACACCACCACAAGCCGTCCCAAGGAAGAAGAAGCCTGCGCCCAGCCTCTTCAAGCCCACCAACAACCAGAGAAACCGATACCCTCTGGGTGCAGCTCCGAAGCCGATCCCAACCTCCACTAACAGAGCGCCAAATGGCACCGTACAGCCGAACCTCCAAGCGGCAAAGGCCTATACGAAGGTCAACGAGCAGCAGCCTGTTCCTACAATTAACAGCGGTCCCGTCAAGGAGTACAAGCTGGTCACCACCAAACGCGAGCTGATAGATGGTCTGCGATATCATCTCATGCAACTAGGCGATAAAGTGAAAGTGGATATTCGCAAGGAAGAAGACTTCCCGAAGCCTGCTCGTCTGCATCGGCGCAACCCAGACTGGAAGACCTTCACGAAAGCCACCGAAGAAGACCCTTCTGCATCAAAAGACGCCGAGACAGATGCTCTCAACAAGCGACGCGAAGCTCGCCAGAAGCAACGCGAGGAGAATCTAGCGCAAATCGCACCGTCGGCCAGCGCTAACCGGAGGAAGCTCTTCACCAAGAAGACCGCACAAGCGTACCATAACGACTATACCGACGAGCAGAAGCGTCGCATGCAGATGAACTATGAAGAGAAGATTCCTTGGGTCCTCGAAGACTTCGACAACAAGCACACTCTGGTTGGCAAGCACAATCAGGGCTCCATGGGCGTGTATGCTGCTTTTGCTCGCGAGCAGACGACCGATGGCGAGCGCTTCCGACTTATACCAGTAGAGAAATTCTACATGTTCGACCCGCACAGCACTGTCCAGGCAGACCTGACTTGGGAACAGATCGAGCAGCAACTGAAAAAGAACAAGAAGCTGGCAGACATGATGCCCGACACCATAGCTCGAAAGGAGGAAGAACGCTCAATGGCGGCTCGCAGAGAGAAAGAATTCAAACAATCTCAGAAGCTGTACGTGCACGACCGAGGTGTAAAGTTTACTCGCGAAGGAGAAGATGCCGATCTCGACTACGAAGATGACTTCGCCGATGATGAGGAGGGCCTGGTGGGCGACATCTTTGGTGACAAAGATGAGGATGAGAAGGCCGCTGAGAAAAAAGTCAAAGAAGACCACCTCAAAGCTAATATAGCTGGGCCGAGAAGGACGAGCGAGAGATCGAAGAGGATGAGAAGAAGGAAGACCGCGCTGAGAAGCTCGTTGAACTATATGCCCGCGACGTGCGGAAGAAACTGGAAAAGTACGAGCGGAGGTACGATTATCTCAGCGGGTCTGACTCGGACGACTCGGTATGGCTACCACCTCCACTCTCCAAACTTCATACTGACACTTAATCAGACTGATTCAGAAGAGGAGCGACGACTCGAAGCTGAGAAGCTTGCTAATCTCAAGAAGGACGACGACGCTGCCAAGTCCGCGCTCTCATCTGGGGCTAACACGCCGTCGGGTCGCAAGGAAAAGCATCCTGCGTCTGACAGGGAGAACGGCATCAAGAAATCATCGTCCTCGCGAACATTGAAGCGACCTGGATCTCCGAATCTGTCCGATGCCTCTGGAACTGATGCCTCCACTATGCGAAAGAAGAAGAAGAAGTCTCATCATGCTTCCTCTCGACAGCCTACTCCCGGAGGATCGAGACCCATGTCTCCTGATGGCGTGCGACGTGGAGCTGGATCTGACACCGACGGCGGCGCGATGTCTGACGGAACGAGACTCAAGCTCAAGCTCAAGAGACCCGGCAGTCCAAGTGCCACCAATTCGCCCCCCAGATCCCGCGCCGGCTCACCTGGTCCTAGGTATCGCAACTTGGACATGGGCGTCGACCCGTTCCCTGCTCCAGAGGAATTCGAGGCTCGCATCCCCGTTGAAGGTCTTCCTACAAAGGAGTTTCTTATCATGTACAAGATGCCCATCGAGAAGGAAAAGAAAAAGGAGTGGAGCGGGTATATGCAGAAGTATCTCAAAGGAACCAACGGTCGCATCTATACGCGAAGAAAGCTGGCCAGCTCAGGTGGTCTCCCGCCGGCCACTGTCGCGCCGGCTGAGCAAAGCACAACGGGATAGAATCCTTTCCCTACTCCAGACGAGTTCGAGGCTTTGATTCCTGACAAAGGTATCCCCACCAAGGACTTCCTCATCATTTTTAAAATGCCCGACGGACCGACCAGGAAGCAGGAGTGGAGCAATCACACGCAGAAGTATCTCAAGTCCATCCATGGACGCTTCTACGTTCGAAGTAAATTGGCTCGCACCGGCGGTGTCCCGCAGGGAACTGCAGCGCAAGCTGCGCAGAGCACAGCGGAACACAACACCGACGAAGGGGGATTACCCAATCGAGATTGGCCAGCCAAGGCGTCACCAGCGCGCAGCGTTCAGACTGCGCGCACACCCAGTCAAGCCCACTCAGTAGCACAGCCATTCGTGTGTGACACTTGCAACAGACGCTTCGCGACGTGGGATGAGTTGCAAATCCATCATCAACGAGCCCACTCAGACGCAAAGCTCTTTGTGTGCGCTAAATGTGGCCAAGGGTTGGAAACGGCTAGGGCACTACTCAAACATACAAGTGCCTCTCGGTGCTACACGTTGAATTAAGCTTGGAGCAGGCCAATTGGCTTGACGTTCAGCTCAATGTTTGCCAGCGACACCAGAGATCTTCCAGAACGAAGAGTCCCCGACAACGCCATTGGGCATAACCAAGCTGAGCCTCTGCCAGCTGTTCACTCTTTGCATGAGATCGGCGTCTTCGTGCTATACAGCCAAATAAGCCGAAAGGGAGATTGACGGCTCTGATCGCAGCAGAGGGCCCTTCACGTTGGCGAGCCGCGCTCAGACGTGCAGTTTAAACACTCCAAGGCGACGTTCGCTGGAATGGTATAGGGGTGACGAGCATTACGACTTCCACCCGTCCTAGCCCGGAAGCCAGCTGCGTCTAGATAGAATCCAATCGTTCATTGAACCAGTGTCGCTTCTCTGATCTTGTGCGCTTAACGCGTGAACGATTCAACTTCGTTCGAAGTGCCAGACGACTAGAATGAGTACGTGACACCTCGATTCAGGATCTGTGCTATAGAGGCATGATGGAACAGGAAAGAGGCAAATGGGACGAAGACATTTGACGTAGGATCTGGTGTGAAGGACTTCGTTGAGAGGGACGTTGGATTCTCATTCTACATCCTCAATTTCCACTCTCTGGCGAGGAAAATGGCGACGTCATAAGATCTTCGAAGGCGTCTGTACACTATCTGTATATATCGCCTTCTCAGAACTATCTAGCTAGTCTGCCGACGCTAAAAGTGACCCAAATGTGCTGCAGCTGCTGCAGGTCTGGTACATTTGCTGACTCCTCAGGGGGTATCGAGATGGTAGGAACTCGTGCATAGACATTTCTCATCACCTCAGACCCGGCATTCACAATTTGCCATCATTAGCGGCTTTGACCTGTTCGAAGACCTGGGTAACGTCAGCACGTAACATGGACCATCACGCGAAGCTCGACTGACCTTCAGCATCTTATTTCTTGCACCAAGTGCATTCACGCCTCTTGCGTCAAGGCCCTTGTCATCAAGCTGCACCAATTCTTGCCAGGACAAGTCTTTCAGATTGTCCGTGTACTTGTGCAGTCTCAACGTGCGCAGCCACGCGGGAATATCTGCAAGCAATCCAGGATCGGTAGGATCCTCGGGCGGCTTCGAACTTCCACGTCGACCACGAGGGGAGCGTCCTCGACCCAGATCGGAATGATCTGACAAGTAGCCATCGCCGCCCATACTGAACTGGCCTAGAGGCGGAGCGACGAGACCGGCGAGGGCTGGATTTACGCCATCGAATGCTGTGAGATAGCCATTGTGTTGAGGGGAAGCGAACTGTCCAGCGAAAGGGCTGGTCTGGTTGGGCAGGCCAGGTGAGTTGGGCCGCGATCGTCGGCCTTGTGCTGCAGCGATCTGTTGCGCTTGAAGTGCAGCAACTTGTTGGGCATTTAGTACTTGGCCTTGATCGTTGACCATTATCGTATTTATGCCAGGTATGCCGGAAGCTTGCAGGCCGGCAGACAGCGGCGGCTGCGGTTCGTTAGATCGAGCTCGTCGATACTTCTTGACATCGTCCAACGCGATCCTGTTGTTGACCGTGGACAAAGCTGCGAGTTTCATGGCGGTGGCATTAGCTATCATTTCATTCTGATTAGTTTGAGCGCCAAAGTTCGGGACCATGGGTGTATTTGTCATGGAAGCCCAGCTTCCAGTGTTGTATGGCGACAACATTGGCAATTCGTGCTGCGTCGGAGCAGCTAGCGTCGTGGACTGAATGTTTTCGGAGGTTTGAATTGGTCGTGGTGAACGAAGGCCGCCGGTCAGAGGGCCTTGCGAGAATTGGCCCATAGGTTGCTGCCCAAGCTGCGGTGCCTGCAAGCCGGACGAGGATTTTGGGCGTGATTCTGCCTGACTTTGGGCGGACACTTGTGGCTGTCTCCAATTCATGCTGTCTGCTTTTGACTCCCGTGGCGCAGATATGGTCGGAGCCGCGAGAGAACCTCGCTCAACTGTGCTATTGCGGTTGGATGGCGGTGCATTGCCCGTCTGCTGTGCGTATTCCGCTTTTTGTTGCGCTATAGCTGCAGCCGCGTCAGGAAACATGGCATGTATGGTGGACTGGTCGAGGCCGGAGTTTCGCTTGTTGCCTGCCCCTGGCGTGGTGGGCGACCGGCCCATGGAGTGTCTCGACCCTTCGACGTTGAGCTTGGACATCGCATCACTGAGACGACTGGACATGGCGTCCTTTTCGCCGAAGTTGGCAGGAGAGAGCACACCGGAGATGGGGTGACTCTTGGACATCTGATTGAGGACCTGGGCGAAGAAGCGCTGCTGCATCTGAGTGGTCTGCTGAATCAGGGCATAGGTCGCAGCGGTGCGTTCGGCCTCGCTCAGGACCTTGAACCACTGCTCAATAGCACTGAGCTCATCCTTGAAGTCTTGGTCGAGTGTGGCCGCCGCCATCTCTTCTAGCATAGTCTCGTACTGCTCAATGTCTTGAATCCACTGCTCGCCTAGTTTATTCGAGTCATCCTGCGAGCCCTGCTGCTGGTTGTACAAAACTTCAGACGCCGGTCGTATGTTCCTTGCAGATAGCGGAGAGGTGAAGGTGGACATATCAGCAGACTGGCGAATGCCCTGAGAGCCGGTGCTGGGCAAAACCCGCGAGGTGGGAGGGCGCAGCGAAGGCTTTGATGCCT
The DNA here is from genome assembly GCF_001299255.1 of Cyphellophora attinorum. Lineage (NCBI taxonomy): Eukaryota > Fungi > Ascomycota > Eurotiomycetes > Chaetothyriales > Cyphellophoraceae > Cyphellophora > Cyphellophora attinorum. Next base: position 9,941 of record NW_017253277.1, read on the forward strand.
CGGGGGTGCTGTTGCGATTGCCAACAATATTGCTCGCCATCGTGAAGGCGTTCGATGCAGAATGTAGATGGAGAACTGTGGGTAGCTGAGTGTCGGAGCAGGTCTCACTTCTTGTGGTGGATGCGACCTGGCCCGCTCAAATCATCTGACGGGATCTCGAGTGGGAGAAATTAGTGTGAGGGCTGTGACCGATAAGAGCCAGTCCGCGGCCAACAGTCGATGGATGCGACAGCTAGGATAGGATGGTGCTCAGGGACAAGAAGCCTTTCCGGAAGACACAATCGCGAGACTGAAACACTTGCAGCCGGTGCAAGTGCTCAGTGGACGTGGGTGCAAGTCAGGGTATGCCCGCTATAGCTGTAACGACGAAGGACTGAAAGGCACAAGGGAACGGAACAGCTGAAGGATGAGACAAAAATGCTCGAAGGAAGCAACAACTCGTGATTGTGCGTGAGTGAGCAGGCAAGCAAGCCTGACTCTGCACCCAAACCTGATGCCGGTTCTGACGGGCCACGGCCAACTGCTTCGAGAACTTCTCAAACTTTCCCGAATAAACGCGGTGCCAAGTCTGTGCTGAGGCGTGCTGATTGGTCAGGGGCCTGGACATTTCATGGCCAATACTTTGCCTTGACTTCAACTCTCGAGTCTTCAAGTTTCACTCACGGTTGCCACAGTCGTCAAGAAGCTGATGAAGACAACAAAGCGTGCTTGACGAGACTTCGCCTGCACTTTCACGTGACGTAACAACGGACGACCGTGATTCATGGACTCTTCGACGACAGACGACGATATCGCGAAGGACCCGGACGTTGGGGGCTGAAACTTGTGTAGAAGACGCCCCTACCAAAACCACCATAGTCCTTTAGTTGACACACAATCCTCCGATCGCCGTGCCCTAGGGACCTCACAACGATACAACATGGACGACACACGTCTGCCAGGCAGCCTCATTCCTGGGCCAGATCTGTTCGGGCCGACGTTTCAGACTAGAGGATATGCCTATGGTGGAGACGCAAATTACGACTCAGACGATGACGACGGCTACGCTGAGGTGGATGACGAGTATCACCGCATCGCCCAGGAGGCTCCATTGCCCTCGATCGAGCTGCCGGACTTTCCCTCACCTTATTCTGGCGACGGATCTGAAGCCGCGACACCAGATTCTTACGACAATGGCGAAGTCGACAGCGATGAATTGGACGATGGCGAAGGTGTGGACGAAGCTGTCAACGATGAACCCGACACGCTCGGACTCGCGCCATGGACGATACCTGCTTCTGACGATGTACCCAAGAAGCGGCCCCGAGGCCGACCACGAAGAAAGACACGGACAGGACAACGCGGAGGATGGAATCAAGGCCAGAAGGTCGGTCCACGTCCGCCTCTGGAGCCCACGCCAGAGTTTACGGAAAAGTATCAGGCAGCTCTTAATGCCTACAGTCTGGACGGCGATCTCGACTCGGCACATGAACTCATTGTCGAGGCCATAGCCATCAACCCAGAGGTCTTTAACGCTCACATCCTCCTCTCGCAAATCTGGGAAGATCGTGGAGATTCTTCAAACGCCGTTCAAGCCCTCTGGACTGGCGCTCACTGCTCCTCTCGCGACCCCTTCGTGTGGCAGAAAGTCGTCGAGGCATGTCTCGAACGAGCGACCTATTCCAGAATTATCGCGCTCAATCAGGCGAGATATGCACTGAAGGCTATCCTGCGGCTAGATCCCACTGACTGTGAGAGCCTCTTCCAACTGGCTTCGGTCGAGCGCGAAGCTGGTCGTCCTAAGCAGGCATTGGATCTGCTGGACAAAATCATGCTCGAGATGCCGCACAATACCCATGCGCTGAAGATGTATGCTGAGACATGTATCTACATGGAGAAAGTCGGTGTTGCCATTAATCGGTACAAGGAAGCCATCCTGCACTATCGTGTCCATGGATTGTCAGATGAGGATTCTTTCGAATGGACCGATATCTACCAGTATGTTGACCTTCTGACGCGTCGAGAGGGTGATAGAGATGTCGTCTTGCAGACGAGCATTAACGTCCTTAAGAAGCTCTCGAGATGGCTTCTGGGCAGATCGATTGAAGCATACTGGGACATGCAAGAGGACGATGATGCTGAGTTCGACCAAGATGACATGCCTAGAAGAATTGCAGTACCAGGCTACCAGGTCGGAAGATTCTCTGCTGATCAGTACGGCATCGGCCTGCCCATACCTCTACGCGCCCAACTGGGCATCCTCCGTCTCAAGCAAGGCTACTCTCGGAAGAAGCTCTGGATCATCTCGCCTGGCTCGAGGCCAGACGATGTCCAGTCAGAACGGCACTGTTCATGAGTATCCCGAAGCGTTCCTGCAAGTGGCTCAAGCCCTCGGCGAAGCGAGGGAGCATCAAGAAGCCTCCCGCTACTTCGAAGCTCTCCTGCGCGTTGATTCAGAGAAGGGCCTTGACTTCTGGCTGGGTATCGGCGCAAACGCTTACGTGGTCGACAAGAAGGCCAATGCTCTCGAGCACTTCCAGGCTGCCGTTGCGCTCGATGAAGACTCGGTCGTGGCCAAGACATACATTTGCAAAATACTCACTGAGCAAGGCAACAAGCCTCTGGCCATTAAGTACGGCTGTGAAGCCGTGGAGGCTGCACATGCAGAAGTACCAATGTCCGTCAAGGGTCTGCGCAAGTACGAACGCATCGATCACCGCCTGGAGCGGGAAGCTGCGGAAGATGCGCTCAAGACTGCGCTACAGCTCCAGGGTCCAGCACCTTCGAAGAAGCGGCCAGGCCGTCGTATGGCCGATGACAGATACCTCAATGCTTTCCAATTGATCCTTCCAGGTGGTGGTCGCGACTACCGCCATTCAACAAAGAAACAACCGAAGCGCCTGCCTCGTGCACCAACGCCAGTGGAGGACAAGCCGCAGAAAGTCGATGACTTCATGGCAGTCTATAGCACTCTTTTGACCAACCACGAAAGCATGCAAGCCGGCGACCCCGTTGCGACTCGGGTGTGGATGGAGTGCGCAAAAGCCATGATCAACGACTTTCGCAGCGAGAAAATCTTCTTCCCACGAGAAAAACACCAGCGCTTCATCGGATATGACGACGCGTCCGTAGCAGCCTCTCGCCGACCCCTCTACGAGAAGACCGCGGCCGGCTCAGCTTCAGTCTCCGCCGCGGCCACTCCACAGCCAACACAGGATGCTGACTCTGCCCTGCCCTCTGTCGAGCCTCTCCAGGACGCTTCGAACATCCCCACGAGCTACCGCGAAATCTCATTTACAACCTGGCTAGACATCTTCCTCGAATACGCCCTCCTCCTATCCTCCCCAATCTCCAACCCTTTATCCCACTCCGCCCAGCGCGACACCTACACCGCCCTCAGCAACACAACCCTCTGCGTCATCTGGGTCCACGACCCGCCCTCCATGCTCCTAATCCACCTCGTCCACCTAGTCTGCTGCATCAACCTGCAGGACCAAATCACCCTCTTCGGCAACGTCATGCCTGGTTCGTCACCAACTTCCCCTTTCAGACCGACCCCTTCCGCCTCGTCCTCGCCCTCCAAAACCTCTTCCCCTACCCCCAAACCTCCCCTTTCGGCAAACCCGAGGCCCTCGCGCGCTCCTACCTCGCCAAGTCCAGTAAACCCTCAAAATTCCTCTTCCGCCATCTCGCAGCGATTGACCACTGGCTCGAAACAACCTACACCGACCCCACAACGGGCGAAGCCGTCCCCGCATACATGCGCAAGAAACGCGACGACACACTCACCGTCTACGCACCCCTGCCCCCCGGCAGCAAATCAACGCAACGCATCCCCCAACGCACTCAAGAGATGGACGCCGTCCTGCTCGTCCTCTACGGTCAACTACATTTCTGCAAAGGGCAGTATCTCAGCGCGCTACCATGGTTTCACCGTGCTCGGGCACTGGTGCCGGAGGAGCCGCTGGTCGCATTCCTGATGGCGCTGTGCTACCTGCAGCAACCGCTGAAGCCTGGGTTCCGGAATAGTGTGGCGCTGGCGGGTGGTGCGGCGCAGGCGAGAGAATCCGCGGCTAGTATTGGAGGCAGTGTTGGAGACAAGCATAATTGGGTGTTGATGGGGGTGGCGATGATGGAGGAGTATGCTGCTTTGCGGCTAAAGCTGGCTGAACTGAAAGATCGAGAGCTAGGGACCGCAGCGTCTGGACAGAAGAGGGCGGAGGCGGAGAGGGAGATCGCGTTCAATCGTGCGAGATGTTGGGCGATGTTGGGGTTGGAGCAATTGGCGACTGATGGGTTTGAGGGATTGTTGTTGAGGGCTGCCTTTCGGGATGTCAAGGTGGAGCAAGATGACGGGGATGCGATGGACATTGATTATGGGCCATTGTCTGCTGCGGCAGAAGGAGGCAAGGAGTACAGCGACATGGACATGCAGAGCGCCTACGCATTGAGGACAAGCTATGCGCTCAGCGGGAACATGGACATGGCGAGAAGCATTACTGAGAGATTTCTGGTGTGCTGAGGGAATCAAGGATGTCTTTGGTCAGCTCAGAATGCTGAGTGATGCCTGCCAAGGTCATCCTGGTGGCGGACGATAAAGTCCCTTGTGCTTGGTGATGATTTACGATATGATACCCATGTACAGTATGCATGTTTTCCGTGTCGAGATATCGGCACCACACAACTCATATCTCTGTAGTGGGTTCTGAAAGAACCTTGCAAGTGGTGGATTGCCAGCGCTGGCACGCCCCGTCCGGTATTTTACCTGATCCGTATCTCGCAGGCCGTCACATGAGTCGACCATTCCTCGTTGGAACCACTCGCAAATATATCGCGCTGCTGCGAGATGTGGCATGTTGTTGGAGCACGTCCTCACCACGTCCTGTAAATTATCTGCAGAGTAACGCATATTCTGAGCGCAAGACGTCCTTCTGCCCTACATGCAGCGCCCCAGTCGCCCCGGTCCGCTCGGGGCCAGAATGCGACTGTTCATTCGCTCTAAGAGTCACCTAAACCCATCGTCATCGATAACATATTCACAGGCGGCCCACTAGCGCTTAACACATGCAGCATGCCATCACCGTGCAGGTTTCAACGTCAAGCACCAAAGATAAGGCGAGCCCGCCAATGCGGGAGACGAAAGCTTGCCACTGAAGCTTACACACTACAGCACTCTCAGGTAGTGTATGACATACGCGAGCATACGAAGCATATACTCCATGGCTAGGACGGGAGGGACGGAAATGCTTTCCCATCTCACGTCTCTTCGTGCGCTGTCCCACTGTGCTGTCGTCCTGTGGTCGTGGTTGCGAGCATGAATTTTCGGGACTCAGGATTAAATGGCAACAGTGAGGAGAACGCTGGTGAGAACGCTCTCAAGACCATCACTGGCACAACCGGATCCAACATTAGCCCTGGCTGCAGCAGACCGCATGTCGATGTGCACAGTGAGGGAATTGCCTCGCGCATTACTCGCAGCGAGTCCGATGCAACGAAGGTAGAGGATGAGGATCTGAAGAGGACTCCAACCTCAAGGAAGCTGACCGATGCGCCCACTGCCAGAGACTGGGCAGGGTCAGTCGATCAAGGAGTCGTCGAGGAGAAGAAGCCTGGGCAGCACCGCAAGATCTACGTCCATCATCGACATACGAGAGGACTGACAAAGATCTGGACCATTGGCAGCGCTCACCTGCATTTCCCATGGAGGTATCACAGCCATGGCAAGGACAAAGCACCCGCCGCGGACTCGGACACCGGATCTGAGACACCGTACAGGAATGTAGGCTTCTGGCACAACATCTTCATCATGTGCACAACATTCCCATACTGGAACATGGCTTTCTGGTCCGGCTGGTGCTACAGTATTGGGTCTGCGCTGTTCATCCTGTCGAGTTGCTGGTCCTGGGTGCCGCTGGCCTACCCTGACGTCGAAGCAGAAGGCCTGGAGAAGTACGGCACACCACTCACTTTCTTTTTTGGCGCTTTGTTGTACCAGGTTGGTGGTGTAATGGCGTATCTCGAGGCCATCAACGACGGCTGTTTCGCTGGTGCTACAATGAAGCGGCTCCTGGACGGCCACATGGATCTTGAGAAACAATTGCTGGATGCGAAACTGCATACATTCTTCGGTCATCTGGTTCCCCATCATCATCATGACGACGAGCAGGGCGAGCAGGGCGAGTCCGCTGACGTTGGGCAGAGCCATTGGGACGCGCTCCGCGAGGGTCATAGTGCGCCAGAGGATGTATACGATGGCGTCAAGGAGCGAGTTGCGCGTCGTCAGGGAGTCGATCACGGTATGGCGTCCACTGCCCAGCAGCAAGGGGAAAGCAGGGAGTATCTGACGTGGCGATGGTGGCCGACGTGGCATTCATTCGTCCATTACCATATCAGGGAGCTGGGTTATGTGGCCTGTGTTGTTCAACTGTTTGGCGTTACCTTGTACGGTGTGACCGCAGTTGTCATTCTTCCAGGAATATATTCGAGCCTGTCATGGGGGCAGCTGATCGGAGCGTATTGGGTGCCGCAAACAGTGGCGTCCTGTGCCTTCATCGTCGCCAGTATCATGTTCACAATAATGGCGCAAGAGAAGTGGAACAAGCCCAAGTGGGGAGCAGTGAGTTGGTGGATCGGTGTTCATGCCTTGATCGGATCCGTTGGGTTCTTGTATGTTTCCCAGCTCTTTTGTCAGACGAATAAGACGGCTGACATGAACAGACTGATTGCAATATTCGGCTTCTATAGCGACAATCACACCTGGGCGGCATACCAGAGTTCGTTGTCCAGTATCTGGGGCTCAACGTTCTATATGATGAGTGGGCTCTTTCAGTGGTATGAAGCTATCAACGACAACGTCGGCCCTGTTCTTGCATTTCCGAACCAGAGAGAGCCGCTTTTGATCAGACAGGCAAGGAAAGAGAGCGTTGCGACCGGAATAGATGAGAAATCCGATGTGGTTTGACGGCTTTCGGAAGTCAGACTGGTCGAGCAAGCGAAGAGATAGACCTAGAGGCACTGTCAGCATATGGCAAAAAATCTCTAGTTGACATCAATCTGATTAGTTGATATCAATCTGATACCTGATGAAACAATGATGGAGGTGGGTGTGTTGACAGCTATGCTCATTCAAGCCACAACAGCAATGCATGAAAGCACGTCGATCTTGTGAGCGGGTGCACTCGAGCTCAGATTGTCAGGCACGACGAGTCTGAGGTCGGCGTTGCAGCTGTGAGTCGCCATGTCTACGCTCCCAGATGTGTCCAGAGTAAGTTCCAAAGAACGGGCACGAGATCCCTGCTCTGGACACATGGAAGGGTAGATATGGCGACTCAAAGCTGCAACGCTCTTTATTCGCCAACGAACCTGGAAGGCACGCGCAGGCGGCAAGTACAGATGACGGCCAGGATCTTGAAAGTAGGGACTGGCAACTCGCTCTTGACCTATACCTTGGTGCAATTTCAGGACAACGCCATTTGGTGGAACTCAAGCTCAAAGCCTGATTGCCTTTGGCAAGTAGTTCATACCGCAGTCTTGAGATGCGCCATTCTGTCCCTCCTGCGCCTCGCTTGCTCTCTGACTGCTCCGCAATATCGTCCACCAGGAAATGTTGTCTGGAGTACTGAGATCGTGCTTCCTTTCTCTGAAGCATTTCCTGATGGACGGCCGAGCATCGCTGGAACGACTTATGGATGCCGCCATCGTAGCCGAATCTGGTACTTGTACAGATCTACGTCCGTGCTCCGGGATCAAAGCCTCTCTTCGGCATTCCTGAACCGTTGCAGCACCATCTGGCAATCGGGGCTGTTGTACACGTTCTCAAAGAACGATGGGTCAATCGGGATGTCGAACTCTGCCTCTTCCTTTTGGTCGGGATTGCAGTTCTCGTTGCCTGGTCTGTCTCCTGGCTTGACTGCGAGCGCTGGTGTATGCGTGCTGAAGGTCACATCCTGACCGTTGTCAGCCAAAACAGGACAACGGGAAGGTAAATGTTTCTGAGAAGGCCTGCTTACCCAGAGGTGTCGCTCTATGAACCCGCCTCTCGGACCGCCCGGAGAGCCGCAGAGGTCTTTGGACCATGTGTGCGTTTTCACCCTTGCCACGAAGCAGAGCTCGAAATCCTTGTTTCGAGTCAGCCACGCGTGCAGGGCAAGACCACCCATATCTTTGAAGTTGGGGACCCTGTAGTTTATCGGCTTGAAGCGAAACTCTTCTTCGAACTTCTGCTTGATATGCTGTGGAAGATCCGGGCCAGGGGTGACCGTGAATGGTACAGGGTCATCTCGGTCGCGGTGACCAGTCGATGTATAACCGCGGCAACCCCAGATCTTAGGCCCGTCGACAGTCAACTTGCGCAGTTGCGGTGCAGCACTGAGCATGGCCTTGAAAACCCTCTCATCGATCTGCCGCCACGTGTGGATCCACGAGCGGACGTCGAGATACTGTAGAAGGCGGAAATCTGGGGAGAAGAGTAGGCTGGAAATTCTCGCACGATCAATGTCGAACTTATGAGGGATGGCGATCGTCGCTTGTTGCAGCGCAGCAGCTTTGGCAAGCTTGAAATATGTCTTTGAAACCAGGAGGGAATGAGGGAGGCGTATCGACATTTTCTTTGGCCACTTCAGGTCTTTACCGTTGATGATGTACAATTGGGAGTCAGGGAAGACTTTGTCGATGATCGACTCTAGAATCTCGCTTGGTAGACTCATGAGACCTCGCTTGGACAGGCTGGAAGTGCTTGACATGGTAGAGAACCCTTCTGCTTGGTCAGCACAATAATAAATTTGCTTAGTAGGGAAGCTGGCAGTGAACACTTACCTAGCTGTCCAACACCGGTCGCAACCAGCGAACCCGAGGACTCGGCCGCGTGGATAGCAGCTGCCTCGAGAGGATATAGTTTGGGTTCACTCGAGATCGTTGACCGCAGAACGCGTCGCTTTTGTCGAGCAGCTCGAGGAGGGAAGTCTTTTGTCGCGAAAGAGGTCCACGGTGTCTGAATACATCAGCATTGGGTTTACAACATGAGTGCAGACTTACTGGTGGGAAGAAGTGCTCAGAGGCGGAAGCCTATTCGAAAGCTGCAGGATTCGCCATCACAACACCGAAATGATCGGAAGGTGCAGATAGCACAGGAAGACCTCGTTCTTGTAAGCGGCTACTGTCGTTGCGAGCTGGATGAAGTAAAGTGTGCGATCTGAACATGAGCACAGGCGGGGCAATATGTATATATTGAGGGTGTGAAAATGGTGTTCTTCACGCTGGTCAGGATTTCACTGTAGGTCTGAGTCAAGTCAAGTGAAGGTGCCATAGGTAAAGGTGATTGTCATTGTCAGAAGCCTGGTGACAATGCGGCCGTGGTGATACTGGTAAACAACAACACAGCTTGCGTGCCCAACACGTCGTTGGAAGGCTGCATCATAACAGGTTCATGTAGCAATGGACAAGGAGACCTGCAGTACAGCCGTGCTAGGACTCATAGTAGCGAGGCGGCCTTGTTGTCCCCCCAGATGGAGAAGTGCAGAGCAGCTACATCTCTTCGGGCAAGACGTAGATTTGAGCACTTGATATATCGACAATTGTCCGGTAGGAGCACTCGGGTCGATGTTTGGCAAACAGCTATACTTGCTGACAGTGGCAGACTGTAGGCTGTGTTCAAGGATAGAGAGAGCATGCGAGCAGCATGGGCTGGGAGTACAGCGGAGTAGTAGCTCTACGCAGGCCGAAATTGATCCTGATGTGCTTCGCGAAGTCGTAAGGGTGCTCCGGTGTCAAAGGCCATGGCCAGCAATAAACTCAGTAACGGAGTGACTCCCATTTGGCTTCTGGCAGATGTCATGTGGTGGGGAGGAGATCCGCCGTGACGCTGTCTCGCAAGGCGCACATGCGCTGTAGCCGTCCTTTCAGTTGTCATTCGACATCCTGTAGATCCAGCGTGATCGTGGAGGCGAAAATGTAGTCGTTCTGCCCAGTAACGACATTCTCGTGACGCAGAAGTACCAGCTGGTCCGCAAAATACCTCTCTTAGATTTCGCTATCTCACCGCACGACACCACCGACACCAGCCCATCCCAGCACAAACCCACTTAGTCCCTCGAAAAGTCCACTCCCTAGCCAGACATCCCTCCACGCGCCAGCCATCTCTTTTGATTTTCCCTTCCCATTCGGTTTCGGTACCTCAACACTAGTCCCACTGCCGGCGAAGTATTCGCCTGGTGAGCCTTTCGCCAGGACAAAATGTATCAGGCCGGAGATGAAGAATTGTGAGACGAAGTAGAAGAGGAAGCCCCATTGCGACTCGAGGCCTAGGATGCCGGCTGCGACGCCCAGAAGGATGGAGCTGAGGGAACGTATCTGAGAGACTGTCTACATGACCTGTTAGTCGTCAAATGCGGGAGACGAACACGTGGTGGTTTACCGTGGTGTTATGTCGGACTGATTCTGGCACAAGTGGGTTGAGGTACAGACTTCGTTCTGCAGGCGTGGGAGGCATTCTGGCGCAAACGTTGCGATTAGTTCAAGGACCAGCGGCGATACGTCGAGTACACGAGTGGAAAGCCTATTAATTGCGTGAAGCAAGGCCATGGATGGACTTGGTTGCTCAAATATCAGAACTGAGGTGCAGTCGCAGTAGCCATGTTTCGAAGACCTGACGGGCGAGCGCTGCCTAAAATGGCAATATGGATTTCTCCGACCAAGAACGACGACATGTCTTTGCTGGCCGCCAACGAGCTCTGAATGTCACATAGGACACCAGCAACGAGAGGCCTCCGCATCGACCTCAACGCCACCATCACTACAATAGAGAGATAGCAGCTGCGCCAGCAGTCCCCACCAGCGAAATGTGTCGCATCTGCGGGCGCATGATAAAATGCATATTCGATTCGATGCCGAACCGAACAGCCCCAAGCATATCGAGCACAACCCGCGTCGCAAGATCATTACGACCAAACAGATCCACTCCCTCAAGAGCGCTCTCGACAAAGTCCACCACAACCACCAGCAAGACTCCTCCACAACCAACCACATACCAACTCCCCATACGCTCCCAACTCCACGCCGCAGCAGCGACCTCCCAAGCCGCCAGCAACGCCTCCCAATTCCAAAACACCCAACCCCTCGTCCCGCCCACCGAGCTCCAGACACTAAACTCATCCCAATTCTTTGCCGAACACACCAAACGACCACCACCTACTAAAGACATCCGCATCCCCCCCAAAACCAGTAAACCCCTCGTCCTCTCAAAATCAATCCAAACCCTCCTCCCCGCCCTCCACGCCCAACGCCCACACTACATCACCGCCCACATCCACCGCTTCCCCTACCTCCTCACCGAGGCGACCTCCTCCGCCTGCCCTTCCACATGCCCAACGTCTCCCAAGGCGACATCCTGCGCCTCAACCGCGCCTCCATCCTCGGCTCGCGCGACTTCACGCTCAAAGCCGGCACGCGCCATTCCGAGTCCTACGACCAGCGACGGACCGGCGAGCCAAACTATTTGGACGAGAGACTATTCGAGTGTCGGGCGCGGGTGATGGGGGTGGAGAGCCAGCCGATGACGGTCAAGGTGAAGAAGCTGGAGAATAATCGGAAGGCGAGGAGTGTGAAGAGCAAGCATCGGTATACGGTGTTGCGGGTGATGGAGGTGAGGGTGAAGAGTTTGGAGGAGGTGATGCGGGCGGATGATGGGGTGCAGCTTGTTCTTGAGTAGTGAGCTTTTTAAGCAGGTGTATAGTATGTACGCTGAACAAAGCGCCGCTGCGGCGCCCTTCAAGCAGTGTCTATACAGAATGAGAATTCTGGGTTTTAATTGCAGTCCAGTGCCACGAATCCGAACGGAACGGACCGACAGTAGAAAATGTGTTCAAGATTCCGAATTATATACAGCCATAGAAACAACCGAGAGTATTCTCAGGTTGTGGTTGCTGCAAGCATGAACGCTGGTAAGCAGAACGATACACACAACCACCCCTCCAACAAGCGCTGACCCCAAGATCGCGCCCTTCTCTCAAGTCTGTGAGAGTTTCTGTCCTCATCGCGCGTAGCCTCATCTGATCATCCATCTGCAACAGTTTGGCAGAATGGAGTCGTGATCGTCATGTTTCGTCAGGATTTTGTCTTCCTTGGACTGAAATAGTAGCTTCCGAACTTTTTGCTGCCCTTCTCCTGTAGCGGCGGCACTGCCGTAGACGCGATTGGTAAGCTCTTGTCTATAAGTACTGGTGGTCGAAGCAACTCAGCGCATGCCGAGGACGGGGAAGGTCATGCGGTCGCGAAGATTGACGTTGAATTGGAAGATGCCTTCTTCGGTACCGGCGAATCTGTAATCACAGTCAGTCGATGTATCATCTTTCAGCACTCGTGAAGCAGGACGCGAATCTTGGTCATCTCGAACAGGACTTACAAGCTTCTCCCGTCTTCACTCCAGCCAAGACCAGCAGTACCGACCCCAACATCCCTGATGATCTCTGCAACGTTATTTGATGAAGAGCTGCCGCTCGTCGCATTTGTCGTGCTGTTCTGATTGAGCATGCGCTGCATCAGTGCAGCCCCGACCCAATTGCCATTCGCATCCATAGCACGAGCACTGCTGCCAGAATACATCATCATACGAGCAAGCCGCAAGTCCGAGCTCGTTTGACTTGTTTGCTCCGCGGTGCTGCGCGCTGCCCTGGCTGTGGCAGGTATTGTGTTTGACGACAATGCTGCATTCGTTGCCGGCTGGCTGATAGATGCCGAGCGATTCTGCGTTCCCCGTTGTGCACGCAATCGCTCTTGTACTGCTGCTCTCGTAGCCGCAACATGGGCGTTGTAGCTAGGCCGATCTGAGCTTGGCGCTTGGCTTGACCTGTTGGGCGAATCCGGAAGGAAGCGATATGATGACGAGCGAGCTATGTCGTCAGAATAAGCCGGGTTGAGTCTTTCGCTGGGATTTGTATTCACAGTCGCTTCGTTGGACCGTGCCAGCATGGCAGCTTCGAGGGAAAGAAGGTCGGAACCAGCCCGACGGACCCGAGCTTCTGCGAGTCGCACTTGCTGCTGAAGATCTTCGATATTGGCAATCCGTCGGCTTCTGGTCGACTCCATCACCCTAACGGCAGCGGAGCTCGATGAGATCGAAGCGTCTGTGTTATTGCTGGCGCGTGTTGCAGCAGTCGTTGTAGGCAATGCTGAACTATGGGCGGCAGACGGACTTGACTGCTCTGCTGTGTGCGAATCCCCGTAGATTAGGGAATCGCGGACGTTCTCGAGGCTTCGCGTGCGAACAGTGCCATGGCGTATCTCCTCCTCGATCTCTGCGGCACGGTCGTCTCCATGTCGTCGTTCGGTTGCGAGGTCATGCTGTAACACGTCCTCGAACGAGAGATCATGTAATGATGGGTCACTGCTAATGGAAGCCAGTTCTCGTTGCCGTGCCTGAAGTAGCTGGCTGTGTGAGTCAAGCTGTCGGCGCAAGTGCATTGAAAGCTGCCGCTCATCGCCGAGTTGCTGCTCCAACTGCATGCCTAATTGCCTTTCTGCCTCCAACGCTTCCTCTATCTGCTGCAGATTGGGTTGAGCTGTGCCAGTTCCGTCTGTCCTACGTGCTGTCTCCAAGGCAGACTGGATTACATGCCAAGGGTCCGACGTTGGGATGTCGGATGTCCGGGGTTGGGAAGTAATGGCGCCCCGAGAAGGCGTGAGGTCATTGGTCGACATGGGTGGCATGTCCTCATCATCGGTCATACGACCAGGTGAAGCGGATAACCTTGCCCTGGGGCTGTTAGGAGCGAGGAGGTGCCGTCTGGGTGATTCTGAAAGAACCACAGAAGTTCGACGACGCGGTTGATACGGTCTGTATCCAGATCGGTCTGCGTTCGTCGTGGCTAGATACGTTTCTGCATCAGTGTTGCTGGGGCCAATTGATTGACTCGACCGGAATCGTGGTGGAGTCGCATATTGAACGCTATACGGACGGCGTTGTCGTGAGACATCATCCATAGTGGTGTCGAGCGCATCAACGACAGATCTTTCTCGGTCATCCAAGTCCAGGTGACGATGATGAGCCATCAGTTCGGCTCTGCGATAGCGGCGAAGACTATCACCTGGGCGAACCTCACGCAGAATGGGGTTGGCCGAGGGGACTTCCCCGAGTCTGTATGAGTTACCGACCTGACTTTGTTGTGTTAATCTGTCCGTGATTGAAAGGTCTTTGTAGGCCTCCGGAGTCACATCCTGAGCTTTGACGACAGCGGCCCTTTCCCTATCCAACGTCATAACTTGACGTCTGACGCACATCTGTCGAACATCGGCAACGCCTATCCGACCATGATCTTCAGCCAAGCCAACAGGTCCCATGGTTGCGGTGAGAAGGTCATAGATCTGACGCAACCCCAGAGGGTCTTTCTCGAGGACTTGAAAAAGCACAAGATGGCATCTTCGGGCGGGCGAGTAGTGTCGCGCAGCATGTCGACGTCAAACACGGTGATCACTCCGCCTTGAGATGAGGCTGCGCAAAGATTGCCAGATGGTGAGAAGGTAACAGCGAAGCTGTGATCATCGAGCACGTCATCCCCTGTTGGTATTGTAGGTACTGCAAGCGGACGCCATTCGAAGTCTGGGAGTTCGTACCCTAACTTCTTGTCATGCGATGATCCGACCTTGTGTCTTTGGTAGAAGTATACTCTGTTGGAATCGCCCACGGCAGCCAATATGGTCGAGTCTGGCGAGAGCGTCGCGAAATTCATGGGCACATCGTGCTCCAAGCTTGTCAGGACTTCCCGACGGTCGAGCGAGAACACTTTAACGGTCCGGTCATTGTTGCTAATGAGAACGATCGCCTCTGGATGCGCCTCGACGTCGTCGCGTAAGAGGTGTACGTCCATAGAATTAACGATCTCTCCGGTAAGGACATCGACCGTAATCTCGTGATCGAAGCATTTTGTCGTGCCGTTCACTTGATTTAGGCGAATGAATGCGCAGTCTCCGTTCTTCTCACCTCCAACGCATACCCAGCCATGGTTCGCAGCCAGGCATCGTGCCTCGAAGGGGACGGTCGCAAGGAGGGTCGATTCGTTTGATTGCACGTCCAGCGCATAGACATCGTAGTCATTGACGTAGTAGATCTTGTCGCCATGCGCTACCGTGACAAGATGGCGCAACTGATGATGTCGCACTGTGACCTTGGAGGGGTAGAACTTTGCATGACCCAGGAGTTTGTCCGTCGCATGGTGGGATAGTTCTAGGCCGGATGAGACTCGAACCGTCATCTTGAGACCGTGGCACGTGCGAATGTCATGGGAGAGCGCAGGCTGCGGACTGGGCCAGCTGCGGCGATGCTACTTCCAGCATGAGGGCAGGATCTGGGCGGCTTCGATATCTTGAGGAGTGTGTTGTCAAACCCTGCCCTACATTTGAGCCTAACGCTGTCGGAGCACTGAAGATTAGCGATTGAGTGAACCTGAAGGAAAAGCAGACAATGAAGATGTGATGTCAATTGTGAGGCTTTGCGGATGTCACTGACTAACAGGCATGTACCGCCCTGCACTGCGGGCACTGTATACAAGCCCGGCCCGGGCATATGTTGATCCGAGGATGGCTCCATATTCGGTTATTCTATGATCTTCTCGACTTTTTTGCTCCGGGAGTCTTTCATCAACTCGAATTTCCTTCGATAATCTTTCGCTGTCGCAATCATACATCAGCCTTCCTTTTGTCTCATCATTCTTCACTTCTACCACACTACGCACATCTCTAGCGTTCATACAGTGGTTGCTACCTTTACCCTCTGGGCATCGCATCATGATTGCCTCACGCCTCTCGCGAGCTATGCCACGTGCATCTCCTGTCTCTCGCCTCTCATCCATCAAAGCTCCCAGATCATCATTTTTTGCCAGATATGCCTCGACGGACGCATCTGAGGGTGGCGACAAGGTTAAAGGTCAGGTCATTGGTATTGATCTGGGCACCACCAACTCCGCCGTTGCGATAATGGAAGGCAAGACTCCTCGCATAATAGAAAATGCCGAAGGCACAAGAACCACACCCTCCGTCGTCGCTTTCGCACAGGACGGCGAACGTCTCGTCGGTGTTGCTGCGAAGCGTCAAGCTGTGGTCAACCCTGAAAACACCCTCTTTGCCACCAAGCGTCTCATCGGCCGCAAGTACTCCGATCCCGAATGCCAGCGAGACATCAAAGAGGTTCCATACAAGATCGTCCAGCACACCAACGGTGATGCATGGCTAGAGGCTCGCGGTGAAAAGTACTCGCCATCCCAGATCGGTGGCATGGTCCTGCAGAAGATGAAGGAGACTGCTGAGGCCTACCTCAACAAGCAAATCAAGAACGGTGTCGTCACTGTCCCCGCGTATTTCAACGACATGCAGCGACAAGCTACCAAGGATGCTGGTCAGATCGCCGGCCTCAACGTCCTGCGTGTCGTTAACGAGCCTACTGCTGCTGCTCTTGCCTACGGTCTGGAGAAGGAACAAGATCGCGTGATCGCTGTCTACGATCTTGGCGGTGGTACTTTCGATATCTCCATTCTCGAGATTCAAAAGGGCGTCTTCGAAGTCAAGTCGACCAACGGTGATACTCACTTGGGAGGCGAAGATTTCGATATCACCCTCGTCCGACACCTTGTACAACAATTCAAGAAGGATTCTGGCATTGACCTGTCCAACGACCGTATGGCCATTCAGCGTATTCGCGAAGCTGCCGAAAAGGCCAAGATCGAATTGTCGTCGTCGCTACAGACCGACATCAACCTGCCTTTCATCACCGCCGATGCCTCAGGACCCAAGCACATCAATCTCAAGATGACCCGATCGCAGCTCGAGCAAATGGTCGATCCTCTCATCAGCCGAACCATCGAGCCTGTCCGCAAGGCCTTGAAGGATGCCAACCTGCAAGCCAAAGACATCCAAGAGGTTATCCTTGTCGGTGGCATGACTCGTATGCCTAAGGTCACCGAGTCCGTCAAGAGCATCTTCAACCGCGACCCTGCCAAGTCCGTCAACCCTGACGAGGCTGTTGCCATCGGTGCTGCAATCCAGGGTGCTGTCCTGGCTGGAGAAGTCACAGACGTGCTCCTTCTAGACGTCACACCCTTGTCCCTCGGTATCGAGACCCTCGGCGGAGTGTTCACTCGCCTGATCAACCGCAACACTACTATTCCCACCAAGAAGTCGCAGGTCTTCTCTACTGCTGCTGATTTCCAGACCGCCGTAGAAATCAAGGTATACCAGGGCGAGCGTGAGCTTGTTCGGGACAACAAGCTGCTCGGCAACTTCCAGCTGGTTGGTATCCCACCAGCCCACCGCGGTGTGCCCCAGATCGAGGTCACATTCGACATTGATGCTGATTCCATTGTTCACGTCCACGCCAAGGACAAATCCACCAACAAGGATCAGTCAATCACCATCGCTAGCGGCTCCGGTCTCTCCGACCAGGAGATCGAGAACATGGTTTCGGATGCCGAGAAGTATGGCGCATCAGACAAGGAGCGCAAGGCCGCTATCGAGGCTGGGAACCGCGCCGAGAGCGTGCTGGCGGATACAGAGAAGGCACTGAAGGAGTTCGAGGACAAGCTCGACAAGACCGAGGCGGATGCCATCAAGGAGAAGATCACAGCTCTTCGCGAGGTCGTTGCCAAGAACCAGTCCGGCGAGGGCAATCTGTCAGCCGAGGAGATGAAGGCCAAGATCGACGAGCTCCAGACCTCAGCTCTTACTCTCTTCGACAAGATGCACAAGGCTCGCGCCGAGGATGCCAACCAGCAACAATCACAACAAACCCCTCCTGAGGGCGGCGAGGGCGAGAAGAAGCCTTGAATGTGTACCAAAAAAGCGAATGATTTCTGAAAGTTTTAATGATATCCCTATGTTTGAGTATGGTTCAGGAAATTCACCGGGAGCTCTACTCGACGAGCGTCTTGCTCAAATCTGTATTAAGACGAGAAAGGGACCTTCCGCAATGCATACATACCAGATTAGGGAATTCGGAGGACACCGCGAACATGGTCTCAGGAGGGCGCCCTATATGGTCAAGGTCGTGGACAGGTTTGCATATTCGTCGATCGTTCGGGCATCGCGAGGCCGTCATGTGTAATTAGAAGTCAAGGTAGAATACAAATCTCTACTCACAAGATTTCCTAAACAATCTCTCCCTAAACACTTTTACATGCGATGGATTCAACAATTGAGGTCATCGGGGTTCTGGTCAACAATTTCAGCACGCCCTCTCCTATTCTCTGGTTCTGGCCAGCCACGATGGAGACTCGCAAGGGGAGTTTGGGCCTTGTCCGTTGCGATCTGGCTATGTGGATTAGGGTTCGTCCAAAGGACTGGAATGTCACAAGGTACGGTACTCCCTGCATATCACTCCATACGTCCAAGAACGAGTCAATTGATATACTCCTAGAAGGTATCGCTGCACGTCAGATGCCCATCAGACCCATTGCTATGGCCTGTACGGACCCTTGAGCATTCGTTTACTCATGTCAGATGCGGTGCTGGCGTATAGAGTGAGATATAGAACTATTCTTGGATAGTGTTACGAGCGGAGATTATCGGACCGTGGTATCTCTCTGCGATAGTGAGCATGCGGTAAGCGTTCGTGAAGCGCAAATACTCTTGCGCCGAGTCCTCAGCAGCATGCGTCGATTTGGCGGTGTGCCTGTCAATAATGGACGCATGCTTGGAGTCTATAGAGTGGACCGCGATGGTGGTCACGACGCGAGTTGCAGCTTGAGCGATGGACCTCCACTGTACCACAGGGTGGTCGACGCGGCATGCGCCTATCATTAGTGCGAAGGTTAAAGACAGAATTCCCCCGTGCATACCTATACCCTCCGCCAGATACTCCCTGCTGGAATCGCATGCCGACCGTCAAGCCGATACTCCATAGATGGCATTGACAGGCTCGCGACGAGCTTGAGCTTCCCTCGTCATGCGACGAGGTGTTCGACAGTCAGGTCGCAACCTAGCACCATGATCTGAAGGCAGGAACCAGAAAATTCCGTCTCAGGGAGTATAGTGCGGGTGATGTCCAATACTGTCAAGCATGCCCAGGCCCCTAGATAACATCTTGTCAAACCTCCCAACCTGATCTTAGCCCGCGGCCGTTCTGCGCGAGCGAGTGCGCCTTGAATCTGGCAGGTCCAAAGGATGAATCGTGTAGATTCAATCTGTGCAGGCTGATCAGGCCGTTAATTCTTCCCGAGTCAGAGAATACTGCGCCATGGGGGCGAAGAACACGAGGTTAACGAGGTACACGCAGCCCTTGAAGATATCGTGTGAACTATACGGAGTAGCTAGCAGTCTACGAGAATGTTTGTTGCCGATGCGAGCCGGACTGAGCCGTGCAGATGGTTGCGCCTGCTTGCCATAGACTGGTGACAACTCGAGGCAGCTGTCACGAAGACGCCTGCACGAGCGCCAGACTGGTCAAATGCGGGAGTGTATCGTATCGAAGCAATTTGTACAACCCTGACTATTGCTATACTCAAGCCCAATTAAAGCTCGTGCAGGTCAGGATGGAGCTTGTCGGCGAAGCTAGAGTTCGCCCCTAAGCACTTCTGTAATACTCGCAAACTCGCTTAAGCTGCTTCCGATCGCCAATTAAGCATCAAGGAGGAAAGACTCGACAAAGAGGAATCCTCAGTTGTAGTGCCAGTACTCCAGCGAAGCTAGCGAGCTATCGTCACTTTGTGTATCTATTCTTGCCTTTCTCCTCTTCGTCCTTACACACCCTTTTGACATCACACGATCATTTCTTTCGCGGACGCTCAATCCACAGCAGCTTTCGGAAAGCGCACCTTCTGTGTCTCGAGCAGCTTAACACCCGCAAGGACGATCCTTCCGCTACTTGCATTACTTCCGAGCACCTGAGGCTCTTTCCTTCTCGACCACATCGCACCTGGCAGGTGCCTCATCGTTCCGGCAAGCGCTTCTTGACAGCGTTGTTCTTCAAGATTCCGAGCACCCTCTACTCTACGATCGCGGCATCTACTTACAGTCTCTTAAATTTTCAGCACCTACGAACCCGAGCAGCCTTTCTGATCGAGGACGATACCCAGTATTTCGACATCGGCTTTCGGCGCTCTCACGCCTGCCAGCATGGCATATAATCCTCCGCCGCTCGATCGGCGTGGGACGGGAGAGCATGCGCCCGCGCATCCATTTGAGGTACGTGCATCTTTCATCATTACGTCTGCATCTACATATATGCGCCTCGTGGTGAAATCTCGCTACGGCCAAGCATCAAAGCTCAGGGCTATCGCACGACCAGACGGGCGACTACTCTGCGTTCACGGCTCAAAAGTCTCTCAACAGCCTGTGCCACACCAGCTGACAGCCAAATTTCGCCCTGGACCCCGGTCCGCACTTTGCGCTACCGCCATTGGCTCACGGTTCCATCTTTCATGCGACACTCAATCGCTCCATGCTCCGCGCTGCCCCTCTCCTTTACCGTTCTGGGAATACACACCCAGCTGTCTCATCTTGGCATCCTGCTGCTGCCATGACCTTATGCTGCTAACGCAACATGACTTTCTCGTGGCAAGCCAGTAATAATTCTACGACTCTGTTTAGGTCACGATGGATTGTATAGTCTCAATTGTTGCAATATCTGCGCCGTGGAGAGACGATCGCTAACAACTGCTCAGCGCCCAACTCCGAGCTGGGCTTCAGGTTCCGGCTACGTTCCGCCTAGTCAGCGTCCATCATATGGTCAATCGCCACTACAAGCACTGCAGCGCCAGTCTTCAGCTCCGTCAACGCAGCGATCAGATGACATGGATCCGGAAGGGGAGGACAGTGATGTCTCGGTGAGAAGACCAGACCCCTATCGCCCGTTCAACACCCCGACTGGACCCGCCACCATACCGCCAGCACCACCATATCTTGAGACTCAGACTGCGATCAACGGACGACTGTCCGAGCTCACTAGGGCAGAAGACGTGAATTCAGCAAGGTCTCGAGATCTGCGAGTGAAGCGACAGCGAATGGACGACAGAATTAAGGCAAAGCGCGACGCCCAAGATCGCAAGATCAAAGCCATTATGGATGCACGACAACGCAGAGATAATCGTATCAGGACGAGGCGCCTTAGAGAAGACACTGAGTTCCAGCGAGTCTTTGATGACATTGAACGCGAAGAGGAGGCGCTACGTCGTCGTCTAAAGCGTCTGAAGAGAGGGGTGCCTTTGGATGAATCGCCGCAGATCGGGAATCGCAGCATTTCCGCTACTTCTGGGTCGCCTCCGGGACCGACATATTCCACAATTCCGCCGCCAGCGAAGCGGCACCAGTCGAATCCGCCAGGCCAAAGCGAGGGTCGCCCTTCCCAGAACGGGCCCGCCCCATCAGCTTCTGCTTCGTCACAAGCTCCCTCGTACTCATTCTACGGCGGTTCGAAGCAGTCTTCAACACCTCAGAGTGGGTCGAACTATAGCACGGTCCCTCCATCCGCGGCATCGGGTCCATCCAACAGCACTCCACCTACAACAAATGATCGGTTTGGTCCAGCAATCAACGGACGTGCTCCTTCCCCCTTAATCGAGGACCTCACAAGACTGCCACTCCACCGAACCCGAACAGTCTTGCTACGGCTCCGCCATCCAGGCAGGTCTCCTCGTCTTACGATACCCGGCCGCCACCTGCTGCGACCTCAGGCTTCGCCACAGTCAACACACCGCCACCAGCGGGCTTTGCTTCAGTCAATGCACGACCTGCCGCTTCTTCGTTGCCGCCGCACGGTGTTCCTCCTCGCTCCGAAGATCTCAGCCGGCCCCCAGTAGTTTCGAACCCCTCAGATCCTGAGAAGCCGGAAAGCAACAGCTCTACACCGGCCACCGGGAAGCGTACCCCCTCCACAACGCATCCCTATCAGATGTCCGAGGCTTTCGCTAATCGACATCATCATTGCGAAAGAGTTGACGACCTCAATCGTGGCATCTGGACATCTTATGGTCCAGGAGGTACACAGGAGCATCCTACAGGCCCGCCAATCCCGATGTACCTTCGGTGTAACCATGACGACTGTCGCAGGATTGATTGGCGCACGGTCCATGGTTTGCAGTGCCACATTGTCAAATCTCACGAACAGCCAAAGGGAACTATCGGCAGCCTTGAGAAAGCACTCGACAAGTATGGTGTTCCTGTGCGAGAAGTGGAAGAATATGAGCGTCAACATGGCGATGGCTCAGGTGGAACGATGGCAGACCCGAAGAACATGAAGATTAAGAACAAAACTCGTGAGCTTGAGATGGGAAGGAAGTCTACACCTGGCAGCTATGGCGTCGATTCAGGTGTTCGTCCGGCAGGCTACAAGCCAAGCCCAACAGCAAGCCCAACATCTGTCCACGCTGTACAGCCGTACATCCACAACAGCCCGCAGATCAGACATGGGCCACCTGACTCGAGCGTGCCTGCTGGTCGATCTTGGAATTCTGTCAACAGCGGAAGTTCATATATGCCACCAAGACCAATCGATCCCAGCAAGCAGTTGCAAGGTGATGCGGTCATGAGAGATGCGCCGCCATCGACCGCCTCGACGCCAAATGCTCCTGCTTCAGCCGTGGCGACCCCTGCGGAAAGAAAGCCGTACGACTTCAGCTCAAGGCCATACGAGTCGCGAACAAACGTCCTGACTCCTTCCTCGGCGACATCAAAGTCACCCTCGATGCAAGCTGCGCCCGCCTGGAGAGTAACGACAGGTCCCAGAGCTAGTCCACAATCACCGCCCCCTGCTAGACCATTCTCGAGCAGCTGGGCATCACGACCAAGCTGGAGCACTGGCATAGGTGCTGCTGCGAAGACGTCGGCAGAGGCAAGCCCAGGGCCTGCAACCAAGGATGAAAAGACACTCAACAACGCAGTGACAGACGCGGCGCCGTTAACAACTGGTCTGATCCCGAGTCATTTGGTTGTGAAGCCGTCCAGTGTCGCTTCAGAGTCTGTGGGCAAAGCCGCGTCAGATCAGACAAAAGTGACTGAAGCGTCCAGCACAGCAGCAGGGCTACAAAAGCTCGAGAGCCTGGCTTCAAACAGTACTGCAACGCCTGGATCAAGTTCACAGGTGGCAACTTCGCGAGCCGAGGACGGTGGCAGAACCAAGGACAACAATCCGAAACCTGACAATCCCACGACCATGGATCCACCGGCTTCGGCGGCGCCGTCCGGTCTTGCAAACACGGCGACCACCAACGGACCAGCCTCTGGCACACGATCAGCGCAATCTCCTTCGATCAGTAACAAGACTATATCAGCGCCCACGAGCGTTCGTCGAACAAGTCGCCGCAGTAGTGTTGTTGCGACAACGGGCTCCGCCGCGACCTCATCTCTTCCACAGACAGACGTAATCGCTAGTGCCCTGGCGGGCGGGTCAGCGGCCAAGAGTAAAGGAGAGACAGCTTCTGAAAGGACTGAGACACAAACGAATGGTGAAGCAACTGGGAAGCTGATGCCGGCGCTGAAGCCAGCCAGAAATCCACAGCCGAATCCGAGGGCGACACGAGCAGTAACGTTATCGTAGTGGCCCAACCGGAACCGAGGGATGGCAAGCCACCCACAAAAGGCGAGGGCACTAGCGAAGTGAGCACAAGAACCTCGCCGTCAAAAGGCTCTACTGCGGAAGTTGCAGACAGCAAGGCCTCAGCAGCCATCAAGGAAAAGGAGAAGATTGAGCCTAGAACGCCTCCCCCACGACGGGCGGCGAGCGGAAGGGTGACGAGAAAGAGGACGTTTGGATGATTTGGCGCACCCATGTGCCAAGATCGAGGAGTACAAGTATGAGGCAGTAAGTGCGGCAGTAGAACGGGGGACCACTCAGAGGATCTCAACGAAGCTTTCAGGACGTGGGTTGAATGGCAGCACAGGACGTATTTGTACATCTGCAACTCGTCGAGAAGGTCTCATCGAACTAAAGTGCAGTAGTGTGGAGACTGGCAGAGGCCGTTGTACCATAATGTCTGCAGATACCTGTTACAAACGTAGTAGGCGATTGAGTCAATGAAGACTCAGCATATATATGAAGAGACCGTGAACGACGTGTACGTGTCAACCGGTTCAGTCCATCGGTGGCTGCCGGAGTTAAGCAAGTATATATCTTAGTAGCCATCGACATTGGGGAAAATGTTGCCGCTTAAATTTTGGATAGCGATTAGTCCACCTTCTCGTTGTTAGATACCCTGCGACTTGCAAATTCACAGCACTGCCAATTGTCGCATCTTCTAGCGATATCTGCCCACTATGCCTCAGAACGAGTACATTGAGCGGTGGCAGAAGCAGCACGGCAAACGCCTAGACCACGATGAACGAGTGCGAAAACGAGAAGCCCGCGAGGGCCACGCACAGTCCGACGCCGCCCAAAACCTGCGCGGCCTGCGTGCCAAACTACACCAGAAGAAGCGCCATGCTGAGAAGATCCAGATGAAGAAAGCCATCAAGGCACAAGAGGAGCGCAATGTGAAATCCGCTGCACCGTCGGAGCCGTCTTCGCAACCACTGCCCAACTACCTGCTGGACCGATCACAAGCCAACAATGCCAAAGCGCTGTCGAGCGCGATCAAGAACAAGCGGGCGGAGAAGGCTGCTAAGTTCTCTGTGCCGCTGCCCAAGGTGAAGGGGATTAGTGAGGAGGAGATGTTCAAGGTGGTCAAGACGGGGAAGAAGACGGCGAAGAAGAGCTGGAAGCGGATGATCACACAGCCTACGTTCGTTGGGCCGGATTTTACGAGGCGGCCGGTCAAGTATGAGCGGTTTATCCGGCCGATGGGGTTGAGGTATAAGAAGGCGAACGTCACGCATCCGGAGTTGGGCGTGACGGTACAGTTGCCGATTATTTCGGTGAAGAAGAACCCGCAGAACCCGCTGTATACTCAGCTTGGGGTGTTGAGTAAGGGAACTGTGGTTGAGGTTAATGTTAGTGAGCTTGGGATTACGACGGCGGGAGGGAAGGTTGTTTGGGGCAAGTATGCGCAGGTCACGAACGATCCTAGTCGGGATGGATGCCTCAATGCTGTTTTGTTGGTGTGAGAGTCTGGTTCTCGAGTGTCCACTATTATACCTCAGCTCAAACATTCGACTCAAATGGTCTCTCGGAAGATATCATGATCTTCGCGTCCCATGGCCCGGACAGCTATCTGGGCGCTATCCAGCAACCTTTCCCGGAGCGATCTTCGATCAGTCTTCTTCTCGAAACAGTTGCTCCATTTGGCCATCACACCATATGTGGCCTTGAAATCCCACGGCTTCAGCACGCAGAAGATCCGAAGAACTTCGTCCGGTGGCAGAGGAATCATGTTCGGGATGCTCCAGAGAAACATATATGTGATTTGACCAGGCTTGGCTGGGTCTGGGTTCTTCGCCGATTGTGCTGGAAAGATAGCGTCGGCGGTGAAGAGTGTCGGGATATCCGTGTTTGGTGGCGCGACGTGGAGGACCTGGGATCCGGGGAAATGACCACCAGCGATGATCGAGTTGATACCGGGCAGGATCTCGGTGACCGGGTTGTCCAAAAGTCGCAGATCAGCGGTCGGATGCTGCTGGCGATTTAGCCACTCCGCATCCGCGCGGACGGTGTACACCGGGACATTGAAGGTCGACGACCAGTCCGCCCAAGTACTGGTTTGGCACGTCAGCAGACGATATTCGGCTCGAGCAGAAGGAGACAACACTACTCACGTGTAGAAGTGAGGATGAGAAATGATAATCATTTTGATGCCACCCATGTCCTGGATTAGTTTGATCGTGTCCTCGTCCAAATAAGCCACGAGATCCCAGAGGATGTTGCCGTGAGTCGTCTGGATCAGTCGTGCACTTTGCCCGATGCCGAACTGGCCTGTATGTCAGTCGCGCTTTCCCTCGTCGCTCTAGGGAGGTGCTGAGTGCCACCTACCTTTGGTTCCGTCCACATTTCCCATACTTTGCTGTCTCCTGCACTTCTCTCGATTACATTCTTGTACTTCCTCGATACGCCATCATCAGCTGTGGCAGCCTGCATCTTCCCCAAAGTCGTCCACGCCTGCCCAGTCCCTGGCACAAACTGTCGTGGATCCTACACACATCGGTTAGACAAGACACTGCAGCGCCAGCAGCTGGATTTCTACCTCACAGATTCGGCACTCCTCTAGGCCGTTCTCTTCGGTCACCTCATACTGCGCTCCACAAGCACAGCAGATGAGCAAGTCGTTCGTGGTGCTCAACTTAGGCATCTCGCCATCCAGCTTTCGACGCTTTGCCACCGAGCCGTTCTCTGTGCCATTCGATCCCATACCCAGCAATCGGGGTGGGGAAGCACTCTTATGCTGTTGCCTCGTCTCGCTGCCTCCGGACCTTTACTGCTTGTCGTTGAACCTTCGTCGTCTACGATACACTATATGTGGTCAAGCCTCCAGCTGTATGTCTCTCGGCAGCCATCCAATGCCAGGACGCACACAAAGCAATACACCGAGCTCTCGAAAGAATTTTACGCCAACACTTATTACGTAGAGACTCGTTACACCCCTGACGCAGAAGTCACTCCCCCTGCTTGGGCCTCTGCCATACCGAGCCACTAGGGCGGACATGTCCTCCTTCGCCTCGAAAGCCAGCCATGCAAGCCATGATCACCCATCACCGCCATTACGAAGTCTCAATAATCTCAAACTGGGGCAACAATTTGGGTTGTGTGGTGCGGAGCTTTCAGATCCCGCCTCGTACTAAAGCTACACAATACTACTGCCCACAAAAGTGGTTGCCCTATCCATTAACGTGACTGCATATTCGATGACCACGGCCCCGGAGCGCAAAACATGGCCCGCGATCTAGCGCACTGACCAGGATCGATCGTGCCGAAACTGCAGGTGGGCACTCCGCAGCCTCCCACCACCAGTGGCGCCCGGGGATGAAAATCAGCCCCCACCAGTTCGCTTGATACATCCTGATGCTATACGGACACGGAAGTTGAGCACACTTTCGCGCACAAAATATCCCAACAAATTGAACGGAAATGTCGACTTAGGATGTCATGATGCAGGTACGTCTCGTTTAATCTGCATTAGATGTCTCAGGAAGGTTCAATTGAGGAATTCAGCCGGTTTTGCGGGTGGCCCACCTGTGAGCCGCTCAGGCCGTAGGGGCGTAGAAGCAGATGAGTGACCAGGCCAAAAGTGCTCGAGAGTTTTCGAATTATACGATTGCTGCCCGACAGTGCTTGCGTGTTTTGAGGTAGACATTGACCCTTGCACCTAATTGATGCAGACGGGGCCTGTTGATCGATCGCTCGACAAGCTGGGAGAGCTACTACAGTGCAGTCACCCACCGAAAAGTCGTCTCTGTGCTGGAACCAGGCTTCCCCTTCTGCCAAACAGTACCCAACCCTACCCTGCTCACATGTACAGCGACGCCGTAAACACAACATCCCGTCTGATCATCTCCCTCGCCTTCTCCATCTTCTGGTACAGCCCCGGATCACCTACCAACCGCGCCGCACTCATCACCTCCCTACACGTCTCATCGAGCCTCGTGACCACCCTAACAATCGTCCCCTCCATGACATCTGTCAAGTCCGTAATCTCCTTGAAACTCATCCCATCTGCCCAATTGTACACCACCTCGACCAGCCCAAACCGCGGGCGCGACACAAAATCATTTGCGTCGTCGCTGCCTAGGATAACTTGATGCAGAATCTGATAGTGATTAACCCGCTCGCTGATCGCCACGATCGCCTCCACCCCCTTCTTGAGCGACTCGGTGAGTTGCGGCTCGACGTCCGTCTTCTCCTGAAACACAAAGCACGATAGCAGCGCGACAATCTCTTGCGGTGAGTATTGGGCGAGGACGTTCTCGAGGATGAGTTCGGTGAGGACGAGCTCGTCGGCGGAGTGGACCTCGCAGGCGACTTTGCCTTTGAGCTGGACGCGGCGCTGGGCGTCGATGAAGCCTAGGTCGTGCAGGACGGAGACGCGTTGGTGGTAGTCGGGCAGGAGGGAGAGGTTTTGGTCGGACATGAGGCGTTGGAGGGAGGTGATGGTGGTGCGGATTAGGTGTTCGTCGTGTTCTTGTGCGTACTGGGGTTGGGCGGTTAGTGTGGAGTTGGGCTAGAGGGGTTTGCAGAGGGGAGGACGTACGTGCTTGAGGAAATCAGGGCAGGATAGGCATTTGGACTCTTGGGTGATCTTTGCGAATTTCTCCCGAGCAGAGAGTACCTCTCGCACGCTGAGTTCTGTGACTTTGTTCCACTCTTGCTCGTCGTAGACCTTGCTCGCCCAGTCTGTGTAGCTTTTGATGAATTCGTTTTCAATGAAGATCTTTTGCTCTGCTCGATCGTTTAGTATCGTCCGGACATCGACCTAGATGATGGAGAGGAGATGTGTAAGCACACTGTGTCATCAAGAGTACAAAAGAAAATACAACCTTTTGGAATTCTGAGATACCAGGGAGGGCCATTTACCTTGACTAGGGTGGCAGTCACAGCCTCGATGTCCTCGAGTGGGACTAGCACTGTTTGGGGCAGGAGCTTGAATGGGTCCTTTGGCAAGGGTGGAAATTTCTGGCGGAAGGCGGGAAGGAAGGGGAGGAGATCGGTCTCGGTGCGGGTGGCGTCGATGTTGATGATCGCGAAGACCTTGAGGGATGGGTTGGGGCCGCCTTTGATGTTGTCTTCTTGGATGATGCCGACGGTGCGAATGTTGTTCTTCTTGAAGACGATCAGGCGACGAGTGGTCCACAGTCGGCGGCCAACTGGGGAGGCGAGAAGCTTTTGGTGTAGCTCTTTGGTCAGCTCTTCGTACTCGATGGCCGCGTCATGGCAAGCTTGGAGATCGATGTCGCAAATAGGACATGGGTCGCGCTTGATCTTGTCCAGGTTGGCTTGGGACAGGGAGATCTGCTTCTCGTGTTGGGGAAGGAGGGCCTGTGTCGCGTTCTCGCTGAACGAACGCTTGATCATCTCTTCGATTTTGAGAGCCTCGACTCGCATCAGGTTCAGAATCATGTTGTAATGCAGGCGGAACTGGGAGCGAAGTTTAGTGGGCTGGCCAAGAATCATGGAGCGAAGCTCGGCTGCAGGTGGTGCGTCAGTACGGCCAGCAGCAACGATGATGACGGTGCCGACCGTATCGAGGCCACGGCGACCAGCACGACCTGCCATCTGAGTATACTCGCCCGGCAGAAGATTACGGAATTCTCGGCCGTCGTGCTTTCGATAGCCGGAGAAGACGACGGTACGAGTTGGAAGATTGAGACCCATAGCGAAGGTTTCGGTCGCGAAGAGGACTTTGACGAGTGTCTGAGCGAAGAGGATCTCGACAATCTCTTTGACGATGGGAAGCAAGCCGCCATGATGCACAGCTATCCCGCGCTCGAGCATGTCTCGTAGCCGACCAATCTGTGGCAGCAAACGGTCCTCTGGCTTCAGACGTGCGATAGATCGCTCGATCGTCATGTGTATGGCGCTTTTCTCAGCCGCAGTGCAGAAGTCCTTCTTGCCGAGAGAATCAGCATTTTCTTCGCATCGCTTCTTCGAGAAAACAAAGATACAAGCAGGAAGCAGGTTGTTGTTCTTAAGATAGTCGACCAAGCCGACCCATACTGTACGATCTTGAGCAGCGGTGGTCCGTCCACTGCCTCGACCAGTTCGTGCAATGTTGCCTTGGCCGCGGTTGGTGGGTGGTCCACCTCTTCCCCGTTGCTGAGGGCCCCCACGTTGATTGTTGCCACGCTGCTGCTGTCCCGCTCGACCACCTCTGCTGGGAGTATTCCCACGGTTTGACGCCGACGTTGCTTCGATGGCCTTCTGCTCTTTCACTTTGTCTAGGCCAGACAGTATGTCGTTCGCAGCCTTCCATCCCTTGTCAACAAAGGCTCTATCGGACGTGACAATCTTGTGCATCTCTTTGCCAGCCCAGAGATAGTGCTCCAGCGGGACTGGTCGTTTCGAAGTCGAGATGACAAATATGTTCTTCTTCTTTGTACGCCCAACCCATTGTGCGAATTCCTTCGTGTTGGGAATGGTAGCTGAGAGTAAGATGAGGTTGATGTGGTCAGGCAACATGATGATGACTTCTTCCCATACAACACCTCGCTCCTGATCATTCAGATAGTGGACTTCATCAAAGATCACGAATTCGACATCTCTTATTAGATCCGCACCTCGATACAACATGCTTCTTAGAATTTCTGTGGTCATAATCAGGCAAGAGGCTTCCGGATTGATCTGGACATCGCCTGTGAGAATGCCAACGTCGTCAAATTCCTGCTTGAAATCTCGAAACTTTTGGTTGCTGAGTGCCTTGATGGGAGAAGTATAAATGGTTTTGGTCATATGCTTGGCTGAGAGCGCGATGGCGTATTCGGCGACAACAGTCTTTCCTGCAGATGTATGCGCCGCCACAAAGACCGAATCGCCGCTCTCCAGATGATAGACAGCTTCCTTTTGGAATGTATCCAATTCGAAAGGCCAGGTACGAGCCATGCTTGGTACCAGGTCGGTGAAATTCGGGATGGCTTTGTTGACATCGACCACATGAGCCCATTCTCGACCCTTGTCTCGTGCCGTGGAAGCCTTCAACTGACCATGAGGAGCCAGCGAAGGGAATTCTACTGGCAGAAGTTCGTCGAGGTTGACATCATCATCATCGGTATCCTCTCCAGACGGAGTCGCCGAGTCCGACGAGTCTTTCCTTCCATTCAGAGTACCATTGGTCCCTGATGAACTGATGCTGTCAGCTTCTTCCAGTACTTTCACGGCCTCGTCCCCCTCTTTCTCTTGCTTGTCAAAATCAAGTCCTCGAGTAAAGCCCGGAGGTATTTGTAGGAGTCCATCGCCAGCTCCAAAATTGATGACACGACTCAAGCCATTCGCTTTCTTTGTCGCACCTTCCTCCAATTCGAGCTGCGTCTGATCCTCATAGGCTTGAATCGCATCCACGCCATCAAGGCCTCCAGGAGCAAATGGAAAGTAGCCAGCGGCACCACGCACGAAGTCGGCTCGGTCAGCTGGACGACGCAGCATTGAGGTCGAGTCTTTTGCAGTAGCACCAGAAGCCGGCACAGTGACCTCTTTGTAGCCCGTGACCCTGCCTTCTAAACCCTCACGGATGAAGCGAGTGACTGTTCGACTCTGAGTCGGAGCGATCTGACATAGGTCAGTGTAGTCAATCTGATTGTCCCATCGTCTCTGTAGTCTGTTCAACCACTCTGCGCTGAACGTAGTCGGAGGCGTCAGGTATTGCTGCTCTAGACTTTTCTTGACCTTCTCCGATGCAACGACTCGACTTGCAGCGGTGCGCGTGGCTAGGCCGCCGTCAGTAATACCGGGAGCCATGGCGTGGTAATAAGCTCAGATGTCCCAGGAGACTCGTTCAGTCGGTGTGCCGCACACGTCGAGGGTAATTAGCATCGACATAGACGGCAAGTGATGACTCTTTGAAAGATGGCACCAATGCCAAGAAAAGGCGTCGAGTGGAGCAACAGTCGCCTTGCCCTTTCAACACTCAAATCAATGCACGAAGAGCCTCTGAGTACGGTGAGCTTAGGAAGGTTGTTCGCCGCAAACGAACAAGACCCGTGGACACGAGACCTGCGACTCAAAGTTTTAGCTCAGTTGATGCTTCCACGTGAGAAAAAGTGCAGAACGGCAAGAGCTACGCGGTCTGGTGGCAACCTCCATTCTTGGGCGGCTCGACCCTGTTAGTACGCGATGACAACGACAGTATGCTAATGCAACCTTCGCATTGGCCTGTTGGGAGTTTCCGGGCGGTTTGTAGCGAACGTTTGGTCGCCTCGCTCCTCTAACAGCTGGCAGACAGACGATCTGGGCTGATCTGCAGGAGAGCAAGGCATACACGGCGGTTCTGACGAAGTGGAAGTAGGAAGTGGATGCTGAAGGTGTCAAGTCCAATCGCATAATTGTGTATGACATTGTACGGAGACGCTGGCAAAGCTTGCCAGCAACGCAAAGGAGTTCTCGCGAATAGGGGAGCGGCTCAACAACTTCATTGATCTACTGGATGCGAACAGCATGTCTTCGTCCGCCGACTCTGACCCTAGACATTTCGCCCAGCCAGAGATACGTCGCTACATTAGGCTGGCTGCAGAGATCAACGACAAGCGCCGGAATACGTGTTGGTACTCGCAATTCTGGCCATACGGGTCCGCTGACGACGATCCTATATTCTACCTATCGACGCGATGGAATATGCAAGTGTGGCGCATCGACAAGGACTCTGAATCTGCACAGATTGAGAATCTTTCGTACTGTGAGGTCAAGGCTGTGCAGGAAGACCAAGAACAGAATGAAGTAATTTTGGAGGACTATTGCTCGGCTGCTTGGGCATATATCACAGAGGATGAACCTCTATTGCTGGGTGCGGGCGATCACGGCTACATCCGGGTCTTCAATGCTACCAGTGGTGACCTGAAGACAACACTTGTCGGCCACGGAAAAGGTGTCGTCAACGAACTTGCTACGCATCCTAGATACCCATGGATATTTGCAAGTGCGTCCGTTGACCAAAGCATTCGGATCTGGGACCTACGGCGTTGGGACAGCAAGCATGAATCACCAACAGTTGTGATCTGTGGCGCCGGCAATGGGCATCAAGCTAGTGTCATGACCCTTGCCTGGCATCAATCGGGAAGATATCTGATATCTGGCGGGTTCGATAATCGCATCTGCGTGTGGACCATTCCCGATCTCGCGCCTGACTCGCCCTTCTGGAGTGAGATAGCGCCAGATGGGGCAAGCCGGCGAGCGGAGCAAGTCCGACTCATCCACTATCCGCACTTCACCTCTTCTGCTATTCACAACTACTACGTCGATTGCGTACGATTCTATGGTACTTCGTCTTGTCCAAGTCAGCTCAGGAGAACAAGATCGTGTTCTGGAGCATAAACGGATTCCAGTCTTCTCGAGAGCCACCCGATGGGATCCTTGCTCCCAAGGCGTCGGAGCATTTGGACACCAGGAACGGCTTCACTCGAATTGTGTTGACCACGGAGGACGGTGTGCAGAAGATTACCACCGACCCGATCTTCGCCTCGGACCATCCGTTCCAGCGCCTTGTCCAATTCGAGATACCAGACTGTGAACCCTTCTTTATCAGATTCGATCTTCTCACACCAAGTCTCAAGTATCCGGACATACATCCAGTCCTGGCCTGCGGCAATGTGAAAAGTCTTGCTCGGTTCTGGGACTTGGAAGCTTTGGATCGTGGATACGACTACTCTGTCCCAGCCACTAGAGGCGGCGCGAGGCGTGGACGCGGCTCAAGGGCGCGAAGAGGTACGGCACACGCGAACAGAGCAGTCCGAGGTGGGCTCAGCCATTCCGACTCGGCTCCCGCGATCATGACCAGTGTTGACGAAACAGGAGCAAATTCTCGTGACACCCCTCGCACAGGGTCTGCACACCCGTCATCCGTTGCTTCCAGTTCCAGTCGGGCACTGCCGACCGATGACGCCCTGCGGGACTCCTCCGAGATGTCTGAGCGCCTGCCTCCATCAGAAGACCTGCCTAAAGGACCACTCGTAGAGCCGCCGGAAGATCGTAACAGATTCCCTCTGACAGCCCCAAGTCATCCGCTCGAGAAGGCTCACTTCCAAGTCGATCTGTCGGGTGCTAAAGGCGACGGATCAGCCTTCACGTCCAGAGCGGTAGCCTGGAGCCCAAACGGCAGATACTGCGTGATAGTGGGAGAGACTTTCGAGTGGAAGGGTCAGAAAGGCAGAGGGAAGACGATGGACAACGTTCAGATGGGTATGGCGGTGTTGTTGGAGCGGGCTATTCCAGCTTGACGGGCGGATGTCAAGCTCGTCTATCACCCAACGTGAGAGAGTTTGATGCAGATGGACTATCGCTCAATAGCGGTCGCCCGAATGGCACGTTCCCATGAATTCCATTACAGCCAACTTTTTATCTTCGCAGAGCAATGCGTATGCTCAGAACTTCGTCAGCCGATGCAGCCACTTTATGTGGGTCCTCGTTCGTGGACTCGTTACTCATAACACTGCTAGTGATACACAATCCATCTGGCGGGGAATGCAGGGACGTCCCTCGACTGTGCTCTCTTGATTATGTTCCAAGCCCCAAGTCGACCGTATGCATGCCACGCTCATCGTAAGAATCCATCAGTCGACCAGTGAAAATCGTCGCTTTTGTGGACTTATCGACCGAGTCTTTCGGCCGGCACTCCTCGTGACCTGCTAAGTCCCCTTTCCATGCCTAACCACTTCGGCGTACAAGCCTCGTCCATGTCTTTCGCGATTCCCAGCGTCACCTGAATAATCTTGCCAGCGTCCAGCTGTGGGAAGCTCCTCAGCAACTTCCCGGGACTCGGACTGTCGTACAGCTTTTGCTTCATGAGCACCAGTTGTGCCACCACACAAATGATGTTCAGGTGCACGCCAAAAGCGAAGAGAAAGTCCCACAACTTCAGCACTTCGGGTAAAGGTGGCGTACATGCGCAGAGGGTAAGCACGGAGGGGAAAGCGTAGATTTTGGCTGGAAGCTTGTGTTTTTCTTGCAGGAAAGCGGCCAGGTTGGGCTCGCGGTCGAGAAGGATGCGGTCGATGAGCTCGAGACCGGCGTGCACACCAGACATGGTAGGTGAGATATAGGTTGGGATGTAAGTCGTGAGGAGGCAGGTCAGGAGAGAGTAAGCTTGCGACTCGGAACGGGAGGCGTAGAGGAGGGGTGCGGAGAGGACGTTGACGCCTTGGACGTAGAGTGTTTGGTTTGTGGCTGGTGGTGGGTTGGTCGAGTTCTGCTCGTCGTGTATCCGCCATGCGGTGGCGTTGAGGACTCGTGTGAGGGAGGCGTTGGTGACTCGACGCTGGAAGAGGGCATCGGTTGCGAGAGTGCGGAAGACATCCTGGTGGATCTTGTCGTAGGCTGGACTCTGACCACGGTGGATGAAGGCTAGGTATTGGTCTGTGGAGAATGGGCCGATGTTGAGGAGGGCGAGCCAGAGGTAGATTCGGTAGTCGGACAGACCTTCCTTAGTGGCTGTGACTCCGGAGGAGAGGATAGATGAGCGGAGGAGTGATATTGAGTCGACGGCTGTGGTGCCAGCTGGTGGGCCATCGCGAAATGTGAGCTCTAAGCTGTTCTTTCGAGCGTGTGAGGAAGTGAGGGAGTAGTTGGTCGCTTTGCGTGCTGTCTTTTGTCGCTCGAATGGTGCAGGCACATCGCTATTGGCTCGAGCTCGGCTCACTTGTGGCATTGGTGGTGGCAGGTTGGTGGTCGACGAAGAATTCAGCTGTTCTTTCGACCCTTTGGTGCCCATGGCTGCTCTCCGCAGGCTGGACTGCGTCGACGAGAGAGCTGCATGTGATTTGGCCGAGCGGAGCGATCGAAAAGGCTTCTCTGGGGATTCTGGCAGTCTGACTGAGGCGGGGTCTACAGGTATCGGTGGAGGGGGAGGAAGGTTGTGGATGTTGCGTTTGTGCGGTGATACAGTAGAAGTCATTGTTACAATATTACATGTACATCCGACGCGTACAAGGATTAGCCTAATGCAAACTTCGGTCAAAAATATCAGGCAGCGGAAGTGAAGTGAAGAAACATCGAGCCGGCACAGATCAGAAACGCGAAAGATACTAAGATCAGGCTTTGCCAACGCGGTGGCTGGAGATTTGGAGGGATGTCGCGTCTGGGGTCTGCCAATGAGCATGGCCAGGGGTCTTCATGTCGTCCTACGCAGCGTGGGTCAGCGGAGGATGATGCAGAGGCTGCCGACCGGACACATCGTGCTGAGCTCTCGACCTCGTCCATCGGGCACCGCTGCCCGTTGGTTGCCGGCGATGAGCGAACCTTCATTCAATTCACGATCAAAAGGATGCGCGTCGGAGAACATATCCTACGCCGATGAACCCCCACCGCGCGCAGGGCACCGACTTGGCTGACCCGCTGAGCGCGGATTCGATGCTCACCGCTGGAGCTGGAGCCGAAATCAGCGCTCCTAAAGGCATGCAGTACCTTCCCAACGAATCGCACATTCTGGTGCTACTTCACAATCATATGGCGCAGCAGGTCTTGCATATCAGTGAGGGGCAACACAGGTTTGGCGAGCTCTCAAAAGTCCCAGAGACAGCTCAAGGTAGGACTTCACACGCCTGGGAAAACTGACTTTGTAGTACCCTTACGGTTTCTAGAAGGTCAAATCGCAACCCCACCAGGAAAAAGATTCGTGGCACGGCTTGAATACTACTACCTTCCCCAGATCTTCATACAATTTGTTTGCTGCCACTGCGTCGCTTGTGCGGGGCGGTCCTTCATGCGTATAGCACTGCAGCATGCCTGCCGGCCCTGTCTCGGAGACAACATCGCTCCTGCGCAAACCCTCGCTCGATCTTGAACGCCCAGATGTGCCCATCAAAGATGCGGCTACGGCTGGCTCAGATGGCTATGACACGGTCATCGATGAGAGCGTATCAGAGTCGGACTACCAAGAAGATGACACGGCCTGGCAGACAGAGGTCAAGTATCTCGTCAGAAACTCGCCGTTCCTGATAGTCACGTATATGGTTCAGTACTCATTCAGCGTTGTCACAGTTCTGGTCGCTGGTCGTCTGGGAACAAAAGAACTGGCTGCAGCGTCGTTGGCTTCCATGAACGCTAATGTGTTCGGCTACAACATATATGAGGGTCTTGCTACATCGCTCGACACTCTCACATCTCAAGCATACGGAAATGGAAAGAAAGAGTTGGTCGGCCTGGCCGTACAGCGAATGTGTGCCCTGATGTGCCTCGTCACTATTCCCATTGGTGCTGTGTGGCTGTCAGCGCCATGGATACTCCCTGCTTTGGTACCGGAGAAAGAGGTCGCTAAGCTGGCTGGTCGCTTCCTGCAGATATATTTGATCGGTGCACCAAGCTGGGGTATTTTTGAGGCCAGCAAACGCTTCATGCAAGCTCAAGGCAAGTTCGATGCTTCGCTCTGGGTGCTCCTGGTTTGTGCGCCAGTCAACATTTTCTTGAATTGGCTGCTTCCCTTTCGACTTGGCCTGGGATTTGAAGGCGCTGCTCTGGCGACCGCCATATCGAATACACTGCAACCTGTGGTGTTGATACTGTACATCTGGATCTTCGACCGCGAGGCGCTTCAATGCTGGCCAACGATCCAGTGGCGACGCATATTCTCGAACTGGGGTCCTATAATACGATTGAGCATTCCAGGCGTTGTGATGACCGCAGCCGAGTGGTTCGCGTTTGACGCATTGACTTTCGCATCCAGCTATCTCTCGGCGGAACATCTGGCTGCGCAGTCAGTCGTTATGACAGTATGTGTGGCCATCTACCACGTTCCCTTCCCGGTCTCCATCGTTGCTAGCACCAGGTTTGGCCACTGGATTGGGTACGGTGCTCTCAACGCTGCACGAAAGGCATGGCGGACGTTCTACGTAGTCTTCTGCGTCATTGGTCTCTGGGACCTCGTTCTTCTCACGTCAACGAGGCATTTGCTTGCTCAGCTTTTCACCAAGGACGAAAGCGTGAGAGACATAATTGTTCTTGTTCTTCCTATTGTCGCGTCAGCTCAGCTATTCGACGCACTTCTCGCTATTTCCAATGGTTTACTTCGAGGACTGGGCCGACAGAGCATTGGTGGCTGGGTCAATCTAGGAGTCTATTATATCTTCGGCCTTCCGCTTTCGTTCTTCCTCACGTTTGGTCCACCGAAGCTAGAGTTGCAGGGTCTGTGGGTCGGTCCTACACTAGGTCTTGGACTTGGCGCATTCATGATGTGGCTGTATATGAAGACAGCCAACTGGGAGAAGTGTGTCGAGGACGCCAGAGCTAGAGAAGAGTGAGAGCCTCGGGTTCAGCCCAGATGCAATGTACTATGCTGCTTGATCGTGGACTTACACGTTGTCGTCAAGCGGAACTTTCTTCACATGTCAACACGCGGCGAATGCAGCAGTGTGACCGCTGTGTCGAGGAACTACAACGCTTTTTGGTCACCGCTATCGGGTGCGCTCTGTTGTCGTTCTGGGTCTCAAGTCAGCCTCCATAGCAACATCTCATGCAGGCAGCCGAAGAGTGATATCTCGGGGATGGCTTGCCCCTGGAGTAACGACAACACACCTCATAGCGTTCACTGACAGAGCCAACATCCCGCAACAACGAGGCTGTGCACCTAGCTGTCAGAGCAGATCAAGTCAAGCAAGGCAAGAAGCGGTTGGCACAGTGAGCAGTCTTGGCAAAATTTTATGGCAACTGAACAGTATGGAAACCTTGCGGCTTGTGCAGGTTGTGCACGGCAACCAAATCTTCCCGGGACAAGGACTGCGCTAACAAGGGCCGCAGCTTCTGAACAAGGCAGATGGATTGGATCAAATTATCTGCTCAACCTGTTGCCTGTCTCATCCCTATCCAGACACCTCAGTACTATCACAAAGTAGAGAATTCCGCAGATGGAAGTGGCACGATACCTCTTTGCACGCCTACACGACTTAGGTGTACGAAGTCTGTTCGGAACTCCGGGGGATTACAACCTAGTCGCTCTGGATTTCCTGGAGGATGCTGGACTGCGATGGGTTGGTAATTCGAACGAATTGAATGCTGGCTATGCGGCAGATGGCTACGGAAGAATCAAAGGTTAGTAGTCTCATACTCCTCTTCCAGAATTCTGCTGATGCTTCCGAGGCATCGCGGCTCTCATCACGGTGTTCGGGGTCGGCGAACTAAGTGCAATCAATGCCATCGCTGGTGCTTACGCTGAGCGAAGCCCAGTGGTACACATTGTAGGCACTCCATCGACATCGTTCCAAAGTTCTGGCCTCTGTTTGCATCACTCTCTCGGCAATGGCGACTTCAGAGTGTTCGCAAACATGTATACACAAATAACAGTCGCTCACACGAATCTGTCAGACATAACCACAGTGGCCTCGGAGATTGATCGCGTCCTCAAGGCGTGCGTGCACGAGTCGCGACCAGTGTACATTGAACTTCCGACCGACATGGTTTCACAGACGATTCCGACTTCTGAAGCCATGAGCAATGGCACGCTGATCCAGAGCAACGGTACACTCCACGCACACTGGTTTGAGGACTCTGTGGTCGATATCATACGAGAGAAGATCACCTCCGCGCAGAGACCTTTCATCATTGTGGACGGATTGGTCCGAGCATACGATATAGAAGGCGAGGTTAATGCGATCGTGAGATCGAGCAACATTCCCACTTCGACCACTCCCGCCGGAAAGAGCATGATCAGCGAACAGGCGCCCAATGTGTGTCGACTCTACAAGGGCACAGCTGGAGACCCCGAGTACAGCGCATACATCAAGACTCGCGACTTGCTCATCTACTTCGCGCCGCTGTGGAGCGATTGCAATACATTTGGCTTCAGTACAATTCACAAGGACTCAACAACCATTGTCTTTCACCAAGATGCAGTCACGATCAGGGGCAAAGAATTCCGGATCCAGGTCAAATCTCTACTTCAGAAGCTTCTTGAGAGCATGAGCGACTGGAAATGTCAGGTGCAGGTTTCTGCCCAGTGTCTCATGCCAGACGTACCGACCCCAGACGTGGTACAGGGACCGGAAAGCCAAGAGCCAATCAAACAAAGCGCCTTCTGGCGACTCTGTTCTCAAGTACTTACCTCCGGCGATGTGGTCTTGACTGAATGCGGCACATCCTCGATTGGCGCCTATGATCTCGTGCTGCCCGAAGACGTCCGCATGGTCACCTCGGCGCTTTGGCTGTCCATCGGTTTCATGCTTGGTGCTGCTCAGGGAAGCGCACTGGCAATACGAGATCTAGTCGATGAAGGCATAGGAGCAGCAGGTCGAACGATTTTGTTCACGGGTGACGGAAGCCTTCAGATGAGTGTTCAAGCTATCAGCGACATCATTCGCAACCGACTCGGTATGTCTGTCCCCGTGTCATCCTTGCGGACGCTCCCAGAAGGTTTCTGGACTTGTCGCAGCGGAAACAGCAAAAAGTTCGTTTCCCGTTCCGTTTCTACCTGACTAACGGACATCAGATATGATCATAATCATTATCAACAACGACGGCTATACCATTGAGCGGCACATTCATGGCATGTACGCGCAGTACAACGATGTGCAGCCATGGAGATATCTGGAGGCCCCCAACTTCTTTGGGGCGAACCTCGACGACCCGACCTACCCGATCACATTGCGTAAGGGAACCACCTGGGGCGATATCATACAAGCTTTCGAGGATCCTGCGGTCAGAAGTGGGAAGGGGCTGATTATGATCGAGGTCGTCATGGCGAAAGAGGACGCGCCCGAGACGCTCAAGAATCTATTCAAATAGACGGGAGCGTGAGACGGAGCGGTCTGCTTAGCGTTCGTGACAGCTCACCACGTACTTACCTAGCTTGGATACGCTATATGTATCTCGCAATCCATTCTCCCTCTGCCGGCCTTATTGAGCCCTGCAATTTGTACACGATGGCATTCTCTGATGGGATGATCGCGCTTGATACATGCGTCCATGTTCCGAAGCTACCGAATTGACTCGTACCTTTTGATAGCGGAGCCCCGAGGAGCAAGTGCCATCGCCAAGGCATCATGCCCTTGGCATTTTAGCAACTTCACATCACGTCTTTCGTGTACATTCATCCTTGCATCCTTCCATAGCATCCTCAAAAATGGCTCTACACCTCTTGAAGCAATCTAGATCGTCTAAAAGCAGACGCGAGCAAATCATGCAACTCACAGCATACGCCGCAAGACGTTCTGGTCCAGGCGTCCTTTCTAAGCTTTGATGGCTTATCCCTGGCCAGCTGAGTCCCTAGCAGCAGGCTTTATCCAGCTACCTTGTCTGGCCGTGCCGGTGATTCTCGTACCACAGCATCCGAGGCTTGCTACCTATCCAGCTGGGCCTGTCAAACCCTGAGGCTCGATGAAAAAGCAACATTTCCTGAAACGAGAACTCAACATGCTCATTGTGCCGGACCCGAGATCAAGCATTTTGCACACGGCATGCCACAGTACTAATCTGATCAATCTGGACCGACAGTCGTCCGAAACTTCCACATACTCAGCTTACATCTGCGCTCCGCCATGCCGGCTCGCCAGAAATAATGACCGCCGCAGCTGTCAAATTACGCAGTGGCCGACTGCACGGACGTCCTTTCGTGTGCCCCGCCTTGCAAGCCTTGTCATCGATGTCCCCGTGATGTTGATGCAACCATGATCGGTGAGGTGCGAAACTGCCTGTGGCTGCTGTTGCCAGATTACAAGTCCGCCCTCTGCACCTTCCGTTGGCTGCCTGTCATCCTTACGAATCGAGATTCGCCCCAAGCTTCTCAAACACTCTTTTGGGACCCTTCGCGTTGTGCACCTCAGGTGGGTAGGAGGGGTGTGGCTTTCGACTGCTCGCTTGCGCGAAGCATGTTACTACATCTACAGCACTCTCCCTTCGCCGCCACATCTCACGTTCGTGCACTTCCTGTCTTCCCTGCTTATTCATCTCCTCATATCTCTAGCACACTCGCAAATTGTCGGCATTCGCACACTTATGAGATATAGAACGGGTCATCAACAGCATCTGAAGAGTATGCGATTGCATCGAAGTCAAAGATGGTGATAAGATCCGATCTAATCGATCGACTATCTTTTCTCTTTCCAGGCACTTCGGAAATATTTTCCCTCGGCCTTGGCATCATCATAGGAGCAGCACTATTATCGGCTATTCAACGTGCCACACATACACATACGAGGCTCCGACAGACTCGAAGCGATGTTGAGTCGACGCTCAAGGACCGTCCCGACGAGCACATTTTACGAAACGACACCAAGAAGCCGCTAGTAGTAGAGTCAGCTTCAATCCCACCGCTCCCAATAACGCAGGAAGCGGATTCGACACATGAACCACGTGCTATACAGAATGTGCCGACGCCTTCATCTCAACTAGCGGACTTGCCTCTCCCACTACGATCGACCATCCATCAGCCTCACAACAGCGCCGAGCCATGGACGTCTTCAGACCTCATCGAGCACTCACGTCTAGCCCGCGCCAACTATCGCTCACCATGGAAGCGACATACTTTCCCAGCAATGCATGTCACTGATCATGTGCACTACTACTCAGATCAGCGTACGCTGGATCAAGCGTCGAACCCCAAAATCCTATCCACTGAAGAATCTCTACCACCACAGCGCCAATGGCGCAGACGAAGGGTACTGACGTTCGAGCCCCTTCTGTCATCATCTGCTCAAACGCCTGTACAATCTGGTCCCTCACCAGAGACAGAGCAGCCGATAGATCCTTCCGCGTGGCAGTCACCAAAGCCACAGGTGGCTCAAACCCGGGCAGGTATGGAGGCGCCCATCACCGCATTGCAGGTTGAGATCGAGCAGCATGGCGTGTTTCTGCCAAATGATGCAGAGCGAGAAATGCTTCATCGGTCATGAGCAAGCAGGAGTATGTGCTTTACCTTGGCAATCGCAGCGACTCTGGCGTTATTCTGTAGCAACGGCGACCACCGGATGGTCAGCCCGAGAGGGTTTTTGAAAACATGGCGCACGGAGTGAGTGCATTCAGACCAAGTGTGATGAAATCCATGATTGCTTTATGGCGGACTGCAGGTTGGGCTCCTTTGGACAGGAATGCTTGATGAATGCGGGTCGACAGGGAAACGCTCGAGGTGGGCAACTCATATATTCATTGCGCTTCCGTCGAACCGATCGACAGCAAACCACTCAATAGATTTCTGGTCTCAAGGCAGGACACTTCCTGTTACTTGTCTTGCTGGCATAACTATGTACGTCGCGATCAGACTATAAATTCCGTGCAGGACAATTGTTTATTCGCACAGGAAGTCATCGAGGGCTCTGCAATGCATATGTCCACCCCAGAAGTCCCGTGACCGTCTGGAGCCAATAGCGCTCTAGCGACCGCCAAATCCAAACCATCCCTTCTTCTTCTGCTCTTGCACTTCCGGCGTCCCGGGCCTCTTCTCCGCCTCTTTATTCGCCGCTGCGGCACCTTTACCACCGCCACTTGCAGCCTGCACAGCCTTCTTCCCGTGCTTCGGATAATCGATATACGTCCACGCCAGATCGAAGAACAGGGGCTTGACGGGTATGGGCTGCAGCTTCGGCGGGTAATTGACGATGTTGTTGAGGTCTGGGTTGTCGTGGTAGATGTTGAGATGCAGCGTGTCTGATAGCGGTCGGGTGTAGGCGAGAGGTTTGGTCGGTGTTTTATTGGTAGATGTGGAGGTGAGGTTGGAGAGCTCGGTGAGGGCGCGGTAGCGCGTTACTAGGGTTGTGAGGTGGGAAGTTGCGGTCGAGAGGAGGGAGGTGGATATGTCGAGTTTGGGTGCGGAATTTGGTGAAGATGATTGCTGTGAGTTGGAGGGGAGGTCGGTGGCGGCGGACTGGCAGAGTTGTCGAGCTCGAGAGAATAGGGCGAGGGCGTTCGCTTTTTCGTTGTTGAGTGCGTGGGAGCGGCCGATGGCGAGGCATTTAAGGGCACGGAAGTAAGAGTGCTTTGCGTCTAGCTCGGTCACGAATGCTGTGTCGGCGATGACACCCGGGAGGTCCTTGACGGATTCGATGGACTGGAGGATGGCGTCGTAGAGAGCGGTACGTTCGCGTAGGCGGGAGACTTGTCTTCCTGTGGACTCGGATTTCTGTTTCTGTATGGGCGCTTCCGTCGAGCTTTGCTTGTTGGGTATGGTGCGTTGCTCTGGTTCGAAGAAGAGTCCATCGGACGGGCCGCACAGCACACGATTGCGACCGATACGGAACTCAATGACGGCGTAGTTGACGGCCGTTCGCGTAACCTGAAGGGACTGAACTCGAGCGTCACCAGGATCTACGCCCTCAGCTGCGAGATCGTCAATGGCAGCTTTGGTGGCGTCCGCGGCATCCTGCCTTGCTTCGATAGTACGGTCGTAAGAAGCTGCCAGATCGGTCGGAGAAGTGTTGTCGGACTTGGACTTTGTGAATTTCTCCTGCAGGGTCTCTTCTTCTGACATTGCAGCGCCCAGCGACTGAGCGATGACGGCGTCCTCGAGCTTGACCTTCCGGGACCGCCATGTGATGGAAGTGGGGATATCGTGTTGACCAGGCTCGGCTTTTACGGCTTCTTTCGCTGTCTGAAAAGCGTGAGAGTCCACCTCGGTCAGTGAAGACTTGGTGGTCTGCTCATTGCTCGGAAAGTTCTCGATGACGATCTCGTCCACCGGTTTTGTGCGCGGCAGCTTGAGCTGGTAGGCAGCATAGCGGATACTCGGGTCAACAATACCAGACAGCAGGTCCTTGAACGCATCGTTTTTGGTCTCCTTTCCAAGTGT
This sequence comes from Cyphellophora attinorum, assembly GCF_001299255.1. Classification (NCBI taxonomy): domain Eukaryota; kingdom Fungi; phylum Ascomycota; class Eurotiomycetes; order Chaetothyriales; family Cyphellophoraceae; genus Cyphellophora; species Cyphellophora attinorum. The sequence goes on from NW_017253277.1 coordinate 54,157, forward strand.
CGTATAGGCCACCCGCGGCAGGGAATAATTCTTCAGACATGTCTGCCACTTTGATTTCTCGAAATCCAAGCTGCCCCGCAGCATATAGAGGTAGGCTCTGGCTTCTACGGTGTCCATCTTCGAAGCCTTCGCGGTACTCGCCTCCAGAACGGCCGCAAGATTCTCTGCATACGCTATTGCTCGCCGTAATCGAGACGCAATCTGGCGCTTTGTTGAGCTGGGCATGGGTTTTTGTGTGTTTTCGGGTGACTGTGCGGACTTCATTGCCATAGCGCTGGCCCACGCCCGTTCGGCGCTGGCAAGTAGCAGTGCCACCCATTCTGTACTCTTCTCTACATCTTCGGCTGTGACTGGTGCCTTTGGCGTATACTTGCGTTCTTGGGCGTCGTCGCTCCCAAGCGTTTGCGTATGGCATGGATTTTACGGCTAGTCTGCTGGTGGTAGGTGTCATAGTCGCCGTTGAGAAGGGCTCGGTCTCTTTCTGAGACAATGCACTTCGTTATGTCCATTTCAATGCCCTGGAAGATGTACTCTGACCCGGAGTCAGGCTTGCGCAAGCTAGCGGTAATTGTGTGGTCGCGGGGATATAATTAAGTGACACTTCTCTGAACGATCGAGAACGTGGGCCCGCGGACTCGGCAAACCTGCTCCTTTTGACACAGTGCTTGCAACTTTTGATGGCGTTGATGCATGACGAACTTGCATCCATTTCCGCAGCTTCCAGTCATTCTTTCAGTCGCTCCAGAGGTTGACAGTGTTTAGCAGAGCTCACAGCAGAGATGATGTTCAGAACGACAGCCAGGGCCGCCTCTCGGACAGCCGGAACGGCTTCACACAATGTCAAGGCGCATTCCTTCCGGTCACTCAGTACACAACCGCCTCATCTTCGATCACGGAGCTGGAAAAGCAGTGCTGTACGATGGGGAATTGCGCTCGCCGGTCTTTACTATTACAATACCAGCTCTGTCTTCGCCGAGCAACCACATCACAGTATGTTGAGTCTCAGTGATGAATGACCTCGTGCTGACAAATTACCATAGATTTACTGAATCCTAACGTCGACTCCGAAGACGAATCCGAGGCTGCATCGGTGCTCGACGAGCTCACTTCAAGGCGGTCTCGGGAGGCGCAAAAGAACCACGCGGAAGCACAGATCAATGCGACCGTAGACCAGCTCGAAGAACCCGCACTCGCGGGAGGCGCAGCCGAACTCGAAGAAGAGGCTGCAGGTGAAGGTGCATTCAACCCAGAGACAGGAGAGATCAATTGGGATTGTCCTTGTCTGGGTGGAATGGCTCATGGTCCCTGCGGCCCACAGTTCCGTGAGGCGTTCTCATGCTTCGTCTACTCCACCGAGGAGCCCAAGGGCATGGACTGCATTGAAAAGTTCCAAGGCATGCGAGACTGCTTCCAAGAGCATCCCGACGTGTACAAAGATGAGCTCATGGAAGATGAGGAACTAGATCGAGAGCTCGAGGCCGAGAAGCAAGAGTTGGTCAGCCAGATTGCAGAGCGACGGCGGTCAGAGGAGAACGGTTCTGCTCACAACCTCCTTGAAGAACCTGCTCCTGCTCCACAAGCGTCTTCGAAAGCACCTGCTCCTGCTCCAAAAGCGTCTTCGAAAGCACCTGCCTCTTCTTCGCAGACAGCTCCGAAAGCACCCAGCGCGGACGTTTCGAAGAGGGCGACCCAATCAAGCAACGAGAACATCTCAGAATCATCGCAGCGTGATCCATCGCAGCGTGATCCATCAGCAAGGGCCGACAAAAATTCATCTTCCACCATCCGAGTGCCAAACCCACCCCCCGTTGACTCAGACGCCATTCCTGAGACTGACGAGTTGATTCCAAAGGCTGCGCATGACGCCAGGACGAACACTGGCTCGGCTTCGGTACAGAAATGAGCGGCCTGGTCGGCGACGTTGGTAGCATTTCCTGCGGGCCATTTTGCATCATCTGGGCGGTCAAAAGCGAGACATGTACACCATACGACCGTAATCATGTACCATAGCGAATAGATGAATCAAGGCAATTCCCTACTTCGATCAGAAAGTCATGCACTAGTGGTTAAGCGATCGGCCACGACCTCACATCGCGTACCCAACGCGTAGCATAACACGTCCTCGAATTGGGGGCGACCGCAAGATAACCGCAACACATGCTACCTGTTGTGGTCGCATGGTACATAGTCAATGATCGCAGCGATAGTCATTGTAGGCATAAAGCTGTGAGTTATCCGTGCTCCAATCTTGTGGTGCATATAACAGTAGAATGTTCGTTCACACCGCCACAACGCTCGAAGTGCAAAAGACAAGAATAGGAGCAATTTGAGCCAGTCGGCAGGCCAGCACTAATGCCAAGGATGTTTCTCTGCTGGCTAGTTCTGCAGCCGGTTGCATATGAGCACCAACAAACCTCACCTTAGTGCCGTCTCTGGGCGGCTGTTCGAGAAGCTGTAGCCTATAAATCGAGTTGATTAGGGGCACCGAAGAGCAACCATACCTCGAGAAGCTCTTCCGCACCAATGCAGGAGGTGATCTCTGAAACCAATGGGAGGAGCGTCGCCTGTCAAGTCGACTCCACAGCTGTCAAAGAAGTCACGGTGCAGGTTTGTTAGGGCAAAGATCTGACTGGCAGGGCCCCCTCTGCTAGCCTAGACTTGCTCCGACTGCTGCTGCTGCTGCTTCTGCTTTTCGCCTTCTCCTCACTGTCGATTTTCAATCAGCTTTCTGTTCTTCCTCACTCCTGCCCTTCCTCTCACCTGCGCCTTCCTCCTTCCTTCTTCTCTTTCGCAGGGGTTTTCTGAGTCGACGACATTGTCACTCGTGACTTGTCAACATCGCATTGAACTGCAAAGCAAGCAACAAGACAGAGTCGCGAATTGTATATTCTTTGCAACGCTGCTGCAGCTTTCGACCGACTCCAAGAGCCCCTGTTCTCTAATCAGCTTCAACCACAATCATCCGCCATCACTGAACACCACATTCGTATTTGCCGGCGCAATACAATCATCCTGTTGCTAGAAAACAGATTTGCACACACCGTACGACTACAGATATATCCATCTGTCCATTCATTGTCAAGTTCCGACGCCTAATCCTCGACATCACCTATTCATCCCTCTCAGTCTTGGCTGGACGAATCATCCTCGTCACATCTAAGCAACTGTCAGCACGTATTCTTCTGCCCGAAGCACGCCGTGACGACTCCGACGGCTCTTCACTGGTATGTCCAGAGTATGTTCCGTGTAAAGTCGACGACACTGACCGCGTTGCAGGCTACGAGACTTGGTTTCTTTATTTGATACCCCATCCTTTGACGAAGCTACGCTTCCCTGCTGCGACTGCAGATAATACCATAATCCAACGCTCCCTTGCAACTTTCTTGTCTTCTATCCATCGACAGCTATCCTCAGCACTGGCGGCGGTACAGCAATTACATCTCCTGCACATACACCATTAGAATTCTTGAGTATGAACACTGGCGGTTTTACTCAAATGGCTTCCTATCAATCCCCTTACAATCAGAACTCGATCGGAGTGTCGGGACCCGGTTTCGCGTCTCGAGGAAAAGCCGGTCACATCAAACGACTTAGCGTTCAAACTCCAAGCATCTCTGCTATCGATGAGACACAGCAGATGAACAATGTCTCTACTCCTCGAACTGCGCGTGGCCACCTCTTAGCTGGTCTTCGCACTGCGCCCAAATCTGCTGTCCCGACATCTAATGGCCTGGACCAGAGTCGCTTCGCTCCTCAGTACAACAATGGACAGCGCCTTCCGCAGACCTCCGCCTCTGCCTTCTTCCCGCAGTCTTACAACAACAACAGCGGCTACCAGTCCTTCCAGGAACAGGTCCTGGCACCTCCGTCTCTTGATTTCGGAGGCCATGACCTCGAAGGCAGCGACGCGCATGAGTACGAGACTCTCAGAGCTCAGAATCGTGCCCTCGCTGAGCAGAGTCTTGCCCTGCAACAGCAGGTTGCCATGATACAGAACAAGTTCAGTGCGCTCAACATCAATACTGGCTACTCGACCTCCATGGCGCAATATCAGTCTCCTGTGAACCCTGCGCTGCTCTACCAGCAGCAGCTTCAGCAGAGTCTCCAGCCTGTCGTTACTCCCATCGCTGGAAGCCCTGGGCTGTATTCTGTTTACAACCCGATGACGGGCCAGCAGACTGTCATGTATGATAATGCGGTTCAGCAGCAGGCTGATCAATACAGCGCTGATGCGTATCGATCTGTATCACCTCCGCAAAGCGCCCCGGTCTTCCAGCGTCAGACGTCGGACTCTTCGGATTCTCGCACGCAGTTGAGGAGTGTTTCACCACCCAAGACATCTCAGTCACCTGCGACTGATGTTGAGCCGCTTCCTCCTCCATCTGCCAACGCTTTCCGCCGTGGACATCGCAAGAATATGTCGTCCGCCAACATCAAGACCACGGGTGAGTGGACACGAAATGGTGTAGGTCCTCGCTCAGCTGGAGTGCCACAAACGCCAGCCACTGGAACATTTGGTCCTGGCCACGGTCGTGTCGGGGCCCACCCATCGCGCCAGCCGAAGAACCCACCCTTGCTGAATGAGTTAGAGGAGAAGCCAACTTCCAAGCACGACAGCAGCAAGAATTTTGCTGCTCGTCAACGTCGTCAGGCAGTCCACGACCTGGTGAAAGCCGGTCGTGAACGACGCAACGATGTCAAGCCTGGATCAGGCTCTGGCACTCCTGCTAGCGAGGGCGAGTTCAACTTCTCGGCCTCCGGGTCCGACACCGACTCTGTCTTGGCCGGCAGCACGACCTTGACTAGCCGAACGAGCATGGGCAGTATCGGCATGGGTGCAATCGGCAGCGAACGCAAGGGATCCTGCGATCGCTCATCCGTCGACAGCCTCTCCTCTCGCTCCCAGTGAGTGACAACTGGTTGCGGAGTGACGACGTTGCCACATTAGGAAGGGCAGTGCCCTCCAATATGATCTATGAGTTCTGTCTGTGTACATTACTCGTCCGCTCCTTCCCACTTAACGACTTGACGAATGATCAGCCTTTGAGGCTTTGCTTGTGGACGAATGGCATTCGGTGGCATGTGCGAATTGCAATGCTGGAGGAGGTTCCGTCTGTACTGTTTAAGTTCAATTCTCCTCGTGATCAGTGTCGCTGTTGGGGACACACCTGGTCACGAGCGTCCATCGGAGACACTTCTGGAGACGTTGGAGGCCACCTTGGTGGTCGAGCGTCCGGAGCATCTCTGTCCTTCGGTCCTCCGTGAGGTGGGCGAATACCAAGGGCTTGGACTTGAGCAGTGCCTTTATGTATAGTTATCAAGTGAGAGCAAAAACGACCTGTAGCTACATAGCTGGTCAGGTAGGAATTCAGCATGAATACCAATCGAAGTGAATTGGAATCCCTTTCATGTGAAGGCCCAGACCGATGCAGCCCAAGACATGTGCTCAGGGAGGTGCTCGGGTGGAAGCTCGCGTGACGGGAGCGCTTGCCTTCCCCGGATCAGCGACTTGGTGGGGTCATAAAACGCTGCTGTCATCGATTCGATTCACGCGGTGGTTACATGCGTGATCACAAAATGCCCACGTAACCCGACTCTATATACTAATAAAGTCAACCTTGCACCACCTCAGTGCTCCCTATCATTACGAGTCAATGGCTTCGTTTGCCAGCATGCCACTCGTCAGTCCATCTTTCTCTGCCACGGACTGACAGATTCATCGGCCTTCGCACGTGCAGCACCTCGTACCATCGCTATAGCTTTCCTACGGGAGCATCACTCGCCTACGTTAGCTCTGTTCGACTCCCTTCGCGCTACGGGCGACGGCCCACGCACATCTTCGCACCGGCATCTGTCAGCCTGCGTCAAACCACATGGCGACCACCATGCTGCCGCAGCCTCGGACCAGCAGACAGCACAACAGAGTTCGGGCTCGGCGGCGGATCGGGCATCGGTGGACTCGTCAGCTCGCTCGCCCTCTTCGAGTCACACGCCATTCTTACACAATCTTTCGCAGCGCTTCCGCAAAGGGAGCAACGCTAGTTCGAATACCTCCCACGACTCTCAGCAGAATCATGGCAGCAACGCAGATTCCAAAGCCGGTGAGGCCGTACAGAGCGGCACGGCAAATACCAAACAAGCTGAACGAGCGCGAGCGAATGCATCAAGGGCAGCAAAGAGATATCTCATGACGATCGTGCGAAATGACTGGGAGTATCCACCCACGAGCGAGGAGACCGCCAACAATGCTCGGCCAGATGCGAAAGAACCCATCGCATGGCGACTGCGTGATGTAGGGGAATCGGACGACGAGCTGCCTCGTCATACGCATCATCATAATCAAGCTGCATCACCGAACAACAGACGCCGATCCCGCGGCAGCGATCCCTACCGCTTCGAGAACCCAGACGCCGTGGCTGACTATGTTCGGGAGCGGGAGGTGAAGCGCAAAAGGCTGCTTTATGACCAGATGAGGTGGAACGAGGGTTTGCGACATTGGGTGAATCAGCGCGATGCTTGGACCGGTGCAGTCTGGGAGCACAGAAACGACCACAAGCCTCGACCGAAGCGGAACGCAGATGCGCGACGGACGACACAGGACTCGTTAGGGCTGATTCTAGAGAAAGGGGACATCCCAGATTCTGCATCGACGACGGCCACGAGCATGGACGACAGCATGACTGACAGTGGTGTGCCTGCAGTTTCACAGCACTCTTCTTCAACCAAGACTCGCTATGCTCTAGGCACTGCCGTTCTGGACACTCCGCCACACTCGCCATCTGCCAATGGTGGCATCAGTCAGCCTAACACCTCAAGCTCCTCCCTCGACCACACTGTGACTATTACAGCTGCAACCACAACCACCACAGACCCGACGAAGCTCGCACTGACAACCACTTCCAGCGGCAAAGGTGTGCCAATCAGTATCGCGAACGGCCTGCTCAACCCACACGCGGCTGGCCCTTACCTGCCACTCTACCCGCCCTTGTTCCCCTCAGACAACGTTCTCCGCTCACGAATCCAGCCCTCCACCTACTCGACGATATATTCCAAGATCGTTGTTCAGTGTCTGACGCCCAACATCCCGATTCCCCTACCAGACATGGTCCGCGCACTGGTCGCTGGCTGGAAGGAAGAAGGCCAGTGGCCGCCGCAGACGACTACTGGAGTCCCGCCAGGAGCGCAGGGCGCAGGCAGAAGACTAGGCAGTGGTGGTGGAGGCGCATTTGCGCGTTGGCGTCGAGAGAGAATGCTACGAAAGCACCGAGAGCAAGGCGAGCGTGGTGGAATCGTTGATTTGGGTACGCTCGAGCCGTCGAATGACCATTATAGCCATCGGAATGGCGAACTCGGTGAGGATGGCGAGATGAGAGGTAGTGGTCATCGATCGAGGAAGAGCATCAGCAGTGTGATGAAGAAGGCACTAGGTCTGGAGGATGCAGAGGAAGAAGGGAAGAGGAGGTCCAGTGAGGTGGGAATACCAATGGGTTTTGAGGAAGAAGACCTTGAGGGTGCAGCGGGTGAAGAAGGTGGTGGTGAGGCAGGTGATGACGCTGATCGGGACAGGAAACTGAATGAAGGCTTACTGGGAGATCGCTGACCGTTCGTGCTGAGAAACGAGCCTGCATCTGCAGGTTGAGTTGCAAACTCCTGAACACCACAGTTGACAACTCGAATTCGACACATTTGCTTGGGCTCTGCGCTGCACCTCCGCAGGTAAGCGACCTACATCTTTCACAACTGTCTTGCGAAAAGTCCGACTCCAGACGGACAATGGAAATTAACAGTAATCCCTATCTATATCATTTGATGAGCCTGAACGAGCAATGGACATTCCCTAACGGCAATATGCTTATCGTGTCTGTCTGTTCATCGTACCTGCGTTTGAGTGCTGAATTCGCGTCGGCAATCGGATCAAATCGACAAGGGACCTGTGAGTCGCACCTTGCGCTCATGAAGAGCAGAAACGACGTCCCCTCTCGCTTCCAAGGGTGGCTCTGCTCGAGCTCGCTCGAAACACCTGTAGAATATAATTGCGCAGTAGATACCTTGCCGTTTCGAGACAGCTCGACAATGTGTCATAATCGCTACACTAACGCTCGTGCCATGAAGTGTGCGATTTTGGGAGTCGATCCGCTGTTTCCTGAATGCGACGTATTGATGCCATTGTCCAGTCTATATACGCGGCGCGTATAGGGGTCACGTCGTGCTCGCTTGATGTGCTTGGCATCGAGCGAAGCATATACGCGCTGGACGGTACTTTGGTGCAGAGGGACTTTTGGCATGTGCATTGAAGTCATGAAAGATTGTGACTCCCTCTGGATCAATTCTTGACAGCCTGTTTCGGAAGGTATGTTAAAGATGCTGTTTTTCTGTTTCCATGCACGTGCAGAAGCTATGGTACCTGGGAGACACGGTCCTGTAGATTTAGTGGAAACCCGCGGGCCGATGCTTGCTGTGAGGACCTGTGTGTACCGAGCGTTTGGGACACTGGTCTTGACGATCATGGTCAGGCAACAACGATGCTTGATCAATCTCGCAGCCTGGTCAAGCGGGTGAAAATCTGCATGAAGCATAGTCTTGCGGCTCATACTTCGCCCTAGAGCTGCTCGTTGAGCACGCCTTGCTGCAACTAGTGGTGCTTCGAGACCACTGTACAGGAAGTGAGCGCACATTGGTCAATGATGTAGCCTGTCGGATCTGCACAGTATGGACAACGACTTCCAGGCACACACATACTACTGCGGAGTGGCGGATTCTCATAACTGTGAACGCATAATCGCATGTTGTTCGAGGAACAGTCATTAAAACTATAGCGACTTTGAATGTGGCTTCATGTGGAAAATCCTTTCATTGGCCGAGCAATCCCACCCGGGTCGTATTCGGCGATATGATTGCATACGCCGGGCCTCAGGCACTGACTCACAGACTATGTTTGTAGTACAGCTCGCTTTTTAGAGTCAGAGACCTTGACGAAGGGTCCTCGGTCTTGTGCTAGTTGGGAGAATGCATGTATGCTGGAGCGTCATGGTTGTTAAGCAGCGAGCAAGTTGTTAGGGAATCGTGACATTTATGACCGTGCTGTGGATCATGGAGCCGGCGAGTATATAAAAAGCATGTTACCTTACGACCGAGCTGCCCCATTCCTCGATAGAAAGCAGAAATACCGAGAATTGTTCAGATTCTGAGATAAGTCCGACCATCATATATACAAAGATATAAAGGGTCGTTGCCTCCCTCGCAAGTATACCATAGACAGCACGGTATTTCGGCAGCTGTGATCACCCGGAGCATCCTGTAAGGCAACCACTTGTCAGAAAGCATACTCAGCATACGACGGCCCCGGATAAACGTCAGCACATCCGACTATAGTAGCACAGCCATCTTATATAGACATCCAGCGTCAATCCAGGTTCCAATTCATGTCAGACTCTGCACCTACCGAAGCACTCCTTGCAGCCAACGGACCACACTACCTACCTTACGCCAAACCAACCAAGAAAATGGACGCACGCAAGACCACGACAACATCGAACAAGTCGGTCATGGACGAAAAGCACACAGACACCGCTTCCGTACGGAGCACGTCGACGTTGTCGAGCCTGAAGAGCCTGCTGCCGAAGAAACGATCCTCTGTGTCGTCAGTGGAGTCGACGAAGCCTAAGTCTCCGTCGAAGTTGTCTGAGACCGCCATCAGGCATGAGGCCCGTGCCGCATAGTAAGTCGTCATTGGCGCTATAAGACAAGATTTAGGTTGACCAATCGTTCCAGCTTCCAATACAAGTGAGGAACGAGTGCTTCTAGAGGTCCACAGGAGAGACTGATCATCGTCCAGATATTGAGCACAAGGCTTGGATTGAGACCGGCGTTGGGAAAGAGTTGATGATTGACCCTGAAAATTTGCATAGCCGTTGCTGCCAGGCGCTTTGGCTTGTGTCAGGACCAATTTCAGTATTTGAGCGAGTAGTCCCGGGAGTTGAGTCCGGGAATGGAAAAGATCTGGAAAATGTTAGACGATAGGCATTAATCAATATCGATATCTTTCCTTGGACCTTGTCCGACCTCTTGGGACGTGTCAACGTCGCAGATCTCGATGTGATCGACCCAATGCCGCAAGGTCAATGCTTGCGGCTTTTGTAACGTCTTCCGCGTCCTGACATATTCGGGACGGATCTCGTGCCGAGTCTGCTGCAGAAGACCGACAAGGGTACCCCAGACCCCAAGAGATGGCATTCTGGAAATCTTCATCAGGTGGAAGACGGCAGCTGGATCGGCAAGTCTAAGTGAAAGGTGTGCAATGGAAATCCGCGTCAAGACTTCCTTCGCATAGGTTGTCTTGGGCCTGACGAGCTCGAGCTCGATCTCGTGAGACGATCGGACACGTGGTGAGGGCCATGCTTGCAATAAGAAGTCGATCTTGAAGAGCGATGAAGTCGACTGACAGGGTAAGAACGGCACGAGATTCTGCGCCGGATGTGCACGCAGACTCGTGGGACAAGTGACACTGGGACTGCTGCTGCCTACCGTGGCGCCTTGCCATCTGATCAAAGATCACCAGTCCGCGAGGAAGGACAAGGCTGCATGAGGTCGCAGCAAACATGGAACGGATGGCCAACGCTGAAACAGAGATAAGAGCTGGTAGCTGAAGACATGTCTTTGAGAGTGAGAATCTGATATTTGATGTCCAGTCAGATCCGGCGCTTATTTGTGGTTGTGGACGAAGCAACGATCCAGAATAGCTGGCGGCTAAAAGACGCAAGAGGCTTCTCGAAAGGTGAGAAGGTGCAGGGAAAGCTGAACTCGTAGCCAGCTGGACTGAGCCACATCTCTTGCCACTACCACCCAGCCACATTTCAGTGCCAAGCGTCGCCCCGAGCGAACCGAGGCGCGGTCTTGTCTCGCGTGCCAGCTCAAAACACTAGGGATCGCTGCCCAGAAAACCGTTATATTGCGCTATGAATATCTGTTGCAAGCCATGGATTATGGCATGCGAGCATGCTGGGGTAGATGCTGCAGCTCTGACCATGAGCTCCACGAGTCTGCAATCTCTTGGAATCGTCGAACACTGCAGGTTGAGAAACCACTAGTTTGATCACAGGCTTGTGGTAGGGATTCTGAGCGAAGGATCCAAAGGACTCCTCGTGACTAGTTTTCTCAGTTCCCGACTCATGATCTCGACTCGAGAAAGAGGTCGGCTGGTCAAACTGCGTGGTCAGCGGATGCGTCTCTACAATCACTTCCGTGGACAAGAGATCGGTAACGAAAGTGGCACTTTGTGGTTCGGATGCTGCTGGCCCCGGCCACGAGGTGCATGCCCATGGCTGATGACGAGTGTGGCCACTGTTCGCACATGAGGCATCAAAGAGTATCAGATTCGACCTCTGTGACACTCTCAGCTCGCAAGCTGGCAGGATCAGATCTTTTGACTCGGCATGTCACCGCGGGGTCCTGATCTTGCCGATCTGACCGCACCCTTCAAAACCCTAGAGATCTGCCTATGAACCAGTGGTCAGAGAAAGAAAAATGCAATCGATATTGCCCTTGAACCAGATATCTGGATTGGATTGCTCGGCGACGAGTGAAACCACCGTGCCAAAAGGAACGCGAAGTGAATGCAACCTTTGAGCGCTGCACTTGGAATGGTCGAATTCCATAGGCGAACGCGTTTGATATGCCTGAGAACCTGATGCAGGAGTGAGCGCGATGAGGGCGCGTGAGTTTCAACCCCCTGAGTCCCTTGATCCAACAAGCGCACTGACAGGTCAGACCAGGGTAGTCCCGCAAAACTCTACTGGCTGAGGCGCTCCAAGCACTTGCATTAGGCAACTCGCGGAGTTGCCACGCTGCGCCCCCCTCCAGTCTGCGGTCCATACCCAACCGCTTATCCCTTGGCTGCCCCTCCATGCCTTTTGGTGGACTGTCTCGAGTCTTCCAGACCTCCAGGCTGCTGCACATGCTCCGTCCAGATGATTCTGGTCTACCAACCACGGCCACGCGCCGCCTCCGGCCTGACATGTTCTGGTGGGATGGCCGTCTATCAAGGAGTTGGACGTGCACTCACACCCAATAAATTCCTCTCACATACGCAGCCGCCTTTGACGGCGAAACAGGTACATATCTGTACTGCAAGCGCCTGCGATGTCAAGTCTGCGCTTCTAGGGAGTTCATTCTTGCTTAGAATAAAGTCTGCCTTCATTGCCCTCACCTCGCCATCGGTTCTCCCTTGCCTCACCACAGCGGCCTGTTTTCTTCAGTGTTGAAAAAGGCCAAGCCATTTCGCCAATTCGTACGCTGAACCTCTAGTGGCTTCCGACAGACTTTTTACCCCTGCCTACGCGAGCTTTACTCGGGGCCACCCAAGTCGCTATCCGACACCTATCGATACCATTATCGATCTAGCTGCCGCAGCGGAACCGGCGCTCCAGACTTCGTCATTCCCAATACTGACAACGTGGAACCTCAGGAGACAACTCGAGACTCTACCGACTCGCTCAAACACTGAAGGAGTTCACCATCCTAGGCTGGCCCTAGCATTCTACTGGAAGACTCATTCCCTCGTATCGATATCCCATACTCCGGCTGTTGGCACAATCCACCTCCTGCAGGACAGGTTCCTTCTTAATACCCAGTCCACCCGCAAGACCCAGACATCTTTTGGCCCGTCCGTCGTAGTCTTCTGACAGATATCCCATCTGTCAATTGATCACTCTGCACCATTGACGGCCGCCGCTTCGACATAATCAGATCCCTTTGATCAGGGACTGTCCTTTCTCTACACCTAACACACATTCACTATGGACTCAGCACACTCACAGGCTCAGAACAGGGCGGCTCTCGAGGAGTTTGTTCGACAGCCAGTACGAAGCTACATGATCCAGCATCTGGCAAAGCACGCGGCACAGGTCATCAGATGTGAGCAGCCGCCGTCGTCACATGGCTCATTACCAACGCCTCCTTCAACACCGCCCACAGACCCAGCCACGCCAGAGAATGTAACCCCCTTGCCTAGCATCGAGGCATTCATTCAGTCACTGGTGAGCAAGAGCTCGGTCCAGGTCCCAACTCTAATGACCTCACTCGTGTATTTGGATCGACTCAAGCACGGCTGCCTCCTGTTGCCAAGGGTATGCGGTGTACTACTCACCGCATCTTCCTCGCCGCACTGATCCTGGCCGCCAAGAACCTCAACGATTCATCACCAAAGAACAAGCACTGGGCACGGTATACGAGCGTGAAGGGTTATGAGGGATTCGGCTTTGGGCTAGCAGAGGTGAACTTGATGGAGCGACAGATGTTGTTCCTGCTTGACTTCCAGACCATCGTGACGGAGGAGGATCTCTTCAAGCATTTCGAGCCATTCCTGGCTCCCATCCGGTTCCAGCTGGAGCTTCAGCACGAGCGATCTGAGCTCAACAGCCACAGGCACTGGCAATCTCAGTCGTCGATCGACACTAATGTCGTCGATTCTCTCCGACAATCAACGCGAGCACTCATCGCCAAGCAGCCATCTCGTGCAGCACTCGCCGTCTATGACTCGCCACATTCATACGGAGAAGATGAGGTGCCCGCTCTGCGACAGCCCAGAGCTTACCACAGCAATCAAAGCTCCCTATCGCTACCTGCTGCCAGCCATAAGCGTCGACCATCACCATATCGTCACGACCGATCGATTTCACCACCATCGCTTCGGGATCTCCCTCCTTTGGTTCGATCAGGTCACTCCTACTCCAGCTCGCGATCTTCGTCCGTCGCTCCATCGTCACATTCGAGGTCGTCATCACTGGCGCCTAGCACTCGATCTCGAGGCACGCCTATGAATCTCAGCTACGTCGACGAAAATCTCGTGGTCATGGACGGCAATTATAGCCCTGACAATTATCACTACACAGCATACGGAAAGGCGGTGTCAGCTAGTCGGCCCAGTCTCAAGGACCACCATCAGATCAGCTTCCAGGAGCAGCAGCCCAACAAGAAGGCGCGATCCGATAACACCAGCATGAGCAGTGTCATGTCAAGGATCTTCAACGCCGGCACAAGACTCGGGCGAACACCAGGGCAAGCTGTCTGAGGTCCTGTCGCCTGCAGGCTTCATCCTATCTTTTGCTATCTATTTGCACAGCGAGGCGTACAATGTTTGGCATATTTACGACGCGTTTATTCGTGGGAGGACCAGCGTCGCCCGTTTTTCAAAATGGACTCCTTTACTTCAGGAAAGATGTGTACTACAATACTATTGGAGCAGCCTCTGAGAGAGGACCAGGTGGAAGGTGGAGGGGACATCATCTCAGGGAGGACCGTGTTCACGCTGGCCGAGAGACTTCAGACCCGACTGAGGATGTTTACGATGATCATGATACCACTGAGTTGAGATCGCCGTCCCTCCGCAAGGAGGCGACAGGCAGAAGCAACGACTTAGATACCCTCGAAACAATGACTCCGAGCCAGACGGAGATGAGGATGAGACCTCGAAGGATAAAATTCGAGAACTTTCAGAAGCAATCATTCCTGTCTTTCACTGCCACAATGTGATCTCCTGTCCCGCATTCTGAGGTGCATTCCCGCACTCCATTTTGACCTCCTGTCTTACCTTTGGTGTGCCTCTGACATGCATGAATGCGGCGGGTTTGCCGAGCCCGCACCAGTAAAGGTAGAATACGACACCTTTTGTAAGTACCTGCGTAAGCCTCAAAAGCCTAACACACAAGTCCGGTCCAGGGTCGGCCTCACTCGGTAACCACTATCCGAAGGGAAACCTCTGGCTGGTAGGTACTTGACATCTACTAAATCCCACGGTCTCGTTGTACTCATCGACTGCCTATAAGCTTAAATGCTTTCTGTACCGGCCGCGCACCTGCACATGAGTCTCAGCATAAGATGTAGCCGGCTCTCTAGAGGATCCTATGACTGCTGCCTTGGAATCAAATTGACCACGTGGAAGTAGCGAGCCATGCCCACCTACCAAGAGCCCGTGGCATTGTGCAATGGTCGACATCACCACACCAACCACTGCTCACTCTAACAGTCAGTTTCACTGCTGTATAGTGCGATTCGCTACTGTTCGTGCCGTCGATTCCAAGCGACGCTATCCGCCCAGCCGCCTGCAAGATATGTGAGCAGCGGGGTGCTCGGCCACCGCTTGCAAAATCCTCCGTCCTACAGACGCTAGGAATATTTTTCGCGAATTGCAGGTTGTACTGCCACTGCATGAAGTAGGCGAATTAATATGGTCCTTGGTCATTCGTTACCAACCACGCCTAAGAACTTCGAATGATCGTGCGGATGCAGTGGTAGCTGGCGTGATAGTGCCTTCCCGATGACGCAGCATTGAGCAATCTTCTAACCGCAAGACATTTGTAGCTTCTCCCAGTTCATTATCTTATCTCTGATAATGACTCAACGGCAAGAACGTTGCTCTCGAACTGGCAAGTAGCATTGGAAGAGTGCTCGCTAGCTTCTTTGCGGCTCGCCGCTGCCACGGACGGCCAGATCAAGTACTTGGTATGTTCTGGCGGACGAGAGCACAAACTCAGTTGAGGTCTGAAGTGACCAGCATCAAAAGTCGGGCATTCTGCAGCCAATTCATGACCTGAGGAGTGTACTCTAGAAGTTAGAGCTGATAGCCTTCGACTTGTCGAGGTCCACTGGCAAGACAATATTGATCATGGGAGACCCGCGAGTAAGGAACGTGGACGGCTTCACCACTGTACAACATCATACCGTGCCAGAGTATCTGCATCCAGGTCAAGGAAGGTTGCCTGATGGCTACACAGCTTGTATCATTGGAGCTTCGGCGGGCATTGGAGGTACGTCTTTTGAATCCAGCTGTGTTCTTGATCGATATACTTGTGTAAGTATTGGCTTTGGGAGGCAGAAAGATAGTGGGCGGACTGTCAACCATTATGTCTGCTGTTTGCTCCTCGTAGCTAAGATGAGCACTTCCCTAACCACTTCGCAGAACATATCGCATACGCCTTCGCCACGGCCCATGCGTCCACAATCATCCTCTGCGCCCGCAACACCAGCAAGCTCGATCGGGTTGCCGATCACATCACCTCTACCATCTGCTCGAATTATGCCAAGAAGCCAATAATCAATATTCACGAATGCGACCTCGCGGACACTGCCTCAGTAGAGGCTCTCGCAGCCTACATCCAATCCGATGTCCTCGAAAAGGGCGGCCGTCTCGACGCCATGATCCCCAACGCGAGCTACGCCCCACCAATCGAAGGCATGAAGGTCACAGAGAACAGTCCCGAGCTAGTCCGCAAGGCCTTTGACACCAATTTCCTGGGCGTATACGCCATCGCACATCACTTCGTGCCCATTCTGCTTGAGTCTCGAAACCAAAAGGGCGGCGCTGGTCACTTCTTTGTGATAGGAAGCATAGCTGGCAGTATCACGAAGGGCATCATTGCGAATACGGGCTACACTATCTCGAAGATGGCACAGACTAGGTTGGTGGAATACATCGCTGTTCAGTATGGGAAGGAGGGAATACTCGCTGTTACGATTCATCCTGGGAGCGTGTTGACGGATATGGCCATTGGAAATACGCCGGAGGGGTTCATGCCGTACTTGATTGATGAGGTGGGACTGTGTGGTGCGGTGGTGACTTGGCTGGCGGGGATGAAGAGAGAGGAAGTGGACTGGCTAGGAGGGAGGATGATTAGTGCCAACTGGGATATGAAGGAGTTGATGGAAAAGAGGGAGGCAATCGTTGAGAAGGACCTTCTGAAGTTTGAAATGATAACGCGGTAATGTAGCAAAGGTTGTTATCTGTGTCTAAGCACCATGACATGATAGCCTTCAGTCAACAGTCTTGGTCGAGAGACCATCAATTAGCCCGCAGTGAACTGTCTTGATTGAGAGCCCATCAGCTTGCCCTTGACTACATGATGCCCCTTCTATGCCACAGGCCGCCACTTTTGACGGTGAGTGACATGGTGAAGATCAACTGCATTGCCGGAGTGCCAACACGTGCCATGGGTATCTTCAAACACATCTGCTACATCTTGTTACTGCGTTCCTGAAACTGTACCACGGCGTGGGGCTCGAGGCACCTATGAAGCTAGGGCCTGGACCATATGTGCTCTCCTGAACATGGCACGAGACTGGAGCTGGATCGTCAGCAACGACTGCTGCCTGTCGTGCCTTCTGAAGATAACAAAGTAGTCCTACCACCACTCGTAGGGATCTTAGCAGCAGGGCCCATAGGCCTGGCCCAAACAGCAGGGTGTTACCGCGCCGCTGTCACAAAGGACTTTCATGAAACCTACCTCTAGAGCTCCTCTAGGTGCCCTCCAAGCTGAAAGAGGCAGAAGCACCGAGCGTAGGGTGGAACGTGGGGATAAGGTTGTCCAGGTCAAGGGTAGCATGGTAGTCGGCAGATTGAGTTGCTCTCAAGCACCATGACGCTGGCTCTCCAGTCGTGTTGCATCATGCATGGTCTAAGATCTTGGTGATACAGCTGCTTCCTCCATTGACAGGACCCGTAGGGAACCATCGGGAGAGAAGTCGATCCCATGCGAGGTGCTCGTGGAGATCGTGCATGGAATCGCAGGTCACAATGTATGATGTGTGCTCACCAAATGAGCAGACTCTGCCCTCGCACGGAAGTGTTTCAGCAAGGTCGGGTGCCGCAGAACCTGCCAGAGCCACCAATCTGGCCAACACAAACGACTTTGGTCGTGCTGAATGAGGCAACCCGTATCCAACGGCGGCCAACCTCGCCAGATGTAAGTGATCTGGCTCGTGGGCGCCAGGATGTGCATCGCTTAGACGACATGACGCCGCTAAGTTGTCGGGTCTCGAGGACGAGGTTCCGTCGCGAGAGGCGGGCATTTTCTTTCCAGGTTGCCTGCAAGTTATGTTTCGCCATGAATAGACTCTGCCTCGTGGTCATGACACAAAGGCTAAGGGCCTAGAGCGCTGAATCTTGAGAAGTCTGAAACAGAGCACGGGCTCGGCAGTGGAGGGGCTGTTGATGAAGGGCTCAGACGACATGGATGACGTGATGTGACCACAGTGCTGCGAGAACACTCCCAACGTCCCTTCTGAGTGGTCCCCAGAACTTGATGTGATGTTCAGATGTTTTCGTAATCTTCGACGAGACTCGAAGGGCCGGACGTTATTGCTGGCAAACTTACTGGGTCATGCGCCACATATTTCCAAGGTCGGAACGGCGCGCAGTACGACACCCGTACAGCACCTGAGCAGAGTTTGGCCGGACCGGTAGGCAGAGGTGAAGGCATCTGTAGCTTTATGTGCCAACTGCTGTGGGTGGCCTCACGATGATTCTACTGCGAGCCGATGACTGCTCATATTGACAGAATTCTGTTGCCGGCCTGCTTCTCGTCGTGCTAACGTTGACAACAGCGAATAGCCCCAGGCGCTCCCACAACACAGTGACTTAACAGGACAAACGAAGCACTCGACATGACGAGCATAGCAGCATTGCCAGCACAAGTCCTCAGCGCTTTCCTCTACTACTGCGGCTTCTCACGCTTTACTCATGGTATCTACACGCCCTGGTACTACGCGCATCAGGTAGCCCGCCAGCCAGATGACGGTTCAACAGTCGCTCGAATAGTGCCATGCATGGACATCACACTTGCGACTACTTTGGCACTGGGAGGCAAGAAGTCCAAGAGATATGTCGCGGTCTTGACGGCATTGATTCAAGGTGGAGCTATCGTAGCGTTGGGTATGGAGGGCAGGCGCGATCTGGCTGTTGACTTCGCCGTGTTCACGCTCGCGGTCGCAGCTGCCGTAGGGACTTGGAGCAGGCACGATCCACGGAGCAAACGTTCATGATAAAACCGATGCTACGTTGCCCAATTACCGGAGAGAGCAAAAGCCGCTTGCATTGAGACCGGTCGCAGTGTCGGAGCAACCTCGTCTGCATGGACCGTGAAGGGTGTTGTACGATGTCAGTGCTGGATATATACACGACTCAGTCTGCGACAACAAAACAACGTATCAAGCTACTTGACAGCTGTCTTTCTTGCGTGGGACAAATGAGCTTCCTCGGCTTGACTTGGGTTTTGGGTGGTCGTTCGATGACCTTGGAACGGAGTTCTCAGATATAGCCGTCAGGTACTTACCTCTGAAACGATCTCTGTTGCGCCGTACTGGATCAGCGACCACTCAGCAGCACGACGATTTTCTGGTCGATGCGTCGTACACATACGTCTGTGGTCTCCGGTCACGTAATGTATTCTATGCGCTCTCCGCGTTCACGCTTTGACTTCCAATGTGTCTTTTTCAATACGCACGAGCTGGACGCATACTGCGTTTGCGCATCATTCGAAGAACAAGTCTACTAGCCATGATATCGTTCCAGCTTGCTCTCGGAGGCCCAACCCGCATGCAGCACTCCGGTCGCACAAAGGTGGGACTGGTCGAGAGCAGTACAGGGACCAATCTCCTTCGCTGTCAGATGATACTTGAGCTTTGATCGCGACAAAGCCAATGGCTCTTCGGTAAGATCTACCCCGAACATGGCGCATATACTCCTGTGCTTCAAGGGACTCTTTGCAGGTAAACCAGTCTGTTGTGAAATCTGAGCTCGACCGATCCACCCTAGAATATGTGTACTCATCTGCGGTGTAGGAGGCTTAAGATGCGCGCGACTTACGCTGGAGCCGTACATCGGCAAACATCTTGCCTCACGACAACTTGGGCACCATAGCTGTGTTCAGAACAACGTGCTCGAACTCATGAAGCGAGACGCACAATCAGTGCTCAGGCCTGTCATCAGCAAGAGAGGACTCTCGGTATCTATACCGTCGGATGACATGACCTGCTGACTGACACCTTGCAGGCTTTGATTTGGACTGAGTTAGTGGCATGTCTTTTGATCGTGACCTTGCGAACTTTCGTTCAATATCGAGCTAGTCGACGGCTCTTCAACAACGACTACCTCATCTTCATCGCTCTTGGATGTCATCTTGCCGCAGTAATCACTTGCGAGCTTGCGATTCCAGACATGTGGACAATAGAGGAGCTCAAGCTGCTGAGGGCAACGGGTGCCACGCCGTCGGAAGAAATGTTGAATGGTGCCGAAAGGTACCTCAGCTACCAATTCGCGCTTGTCATGCTGCTATGGACGACTCTTTGGACGGTCAAGTTCTCGTTGCTGACGTTCTTCTGGCGACTTTTTGATTCAGTACGTATCGCGCTCGTACATTTTGGTGGATTATGATCTCCATCACTGCTTCGACGTTCGTCACGACGATCTTCCTCCAGCTCTTTGCTTGCGGATCGCCGCAGAACTTCCTGAGGCTTGGTCAGTAGCATGTGGATCTCCCTCTGAACGTCTCAGCTAATATGACACAGGTGGTTGCGCTGGGTCACGCCATACATACCTCTCGAATTTGGTCTTCCTCTTCTCGGCAGGCACCGACATCGCGGGAGGCATCCTCATCGTCCTCATCCCCTTCCCACTCCTGTGGAAATTGCGAACGTCAGAGCGGGACAGGATCGTGCTGATAGGGATATTCCTGCTCCCAGTTGCACCGATCATCTTCGGTGTGCTTCGTTTCGTGTTCTGCAATCCCAGCCGGGACTCTTCGTCAGTAGATGTGATCAAGTTCCAGCTCTACTCGCTGCTGGAGAACACGACAGCGATCATCACGGCAAGCATACCATCCTTGAGGCTATTCGTCACTAGATCGCGGAACCAAAGCAGAGTCAATGATCCGACATACTACACGGCAGCCTCTGCTAAAAGGAGCACGAAATCGCAACACGTGGTTGACACGATGCCGTTGGAGAGTAGAGTCAATGTTTCATCTGGCGAACCTTTTGATGGGAGGATGTTTTCAAGGATAGAGTCCGAAGAAGAGGCCGATATTCATGTTCAGGGCCCGTTGCGTGGCATTGTAGTTCATAGGTCCTTCCAGTAATGTTGGCGAAGTGATAACCACATCGTTGATGTTGCACCCTGGGGAGGGCGCTGAAGACCTCACCATGGATTTGAAAAGACTGGAAGATTGAGCCTCACTTGAGCGTCAAATCGTAGACACGATTCAACATAAGGGTTTCCTACCAGAGAAGGCGCAATAGGAATTTGGAGCGGTACCGAGGTGGACATCACTGCTGAAATTAATGCTCATGATAGATTTCCAGGTCAGGAGGGCGCTGAAGGACCAAGTCTTTTCAATCATCAAGTCGGTGGGTTTGAGATGGGCCTCACTTGAGCGTGAAATGCAAGGAAAGACGTATCGAGAAATCCTCGCCAGGGAGAGCGCTGTAGAAGTAGAAGTTTTGACAGCTTTTCGGCGGTGGGGCCGGTTGGAAACTGCAATGGGTACCTCCGATTTTCACATCTCCGATTTGCGGGGGACACCGACTTCACCGATTCTTTAAGACTCAAAAATCTTCAAAGACTCAAAAACTTCCTGTTTATAAGCTCCTCAAGGTCACTTCGGGCACTGCTTTACTTACATATTCTACTACAGAGCCCTGCCGACCTTCACAATGTGTCCTACGCCTCTACCAGCCACCAACGGCACCAACGGCCACACTAATGGCACGAATGGCAACTCTAGCTACGTTGGCATCGACATTACAGAGGGACCACCTGTTCAGAATGGCCGAGAACGCAATCCCTACGCGCCGGTGCAGGACTTCTTAAGCAACATCTCCAAGTTCAAGGTCATCGAAAGCACTCTACGAGAAGGAGAGCAGTAAGATGCCAGCACACGCTTGTTGGAAGTATGCTAACGCTCCAGATTCGCCAATGCCTACTTCACACGCGAGAAGAAGATCGAGATCGCTAAGGCGCTCGACGATTTTGGCGCAGATTACATCGAGCTCACCTCGCCTGCCGCTTCCGAGGAGTCACGCCGCGACTGTGAAGCCATCTGCAAGCTCGGTCTCAAGTCCAAGATCCTGACACATATTCGGTGCAACATGTCAGATGCGAAGCTTGCGGTCGAGACTGGCGTTGACGGTGTTGACGTTGTGATCGGAACCTCTAGTTTCCTCATGAAGGACTCGCACGGCAAGGATATGGCATACATCGAGAAGACTGCTATCGAAGTCATTGAGTTTGTTAAGAGTAAGGGCATTGAGGTTCGCTTCAGTTCAGAGGATTCGTTCCGCTCTGATCTCGTCGATCTGCTACGGCTATACAAGGCAGTCGATAAGGTCGGTGTCCACAGAGTCGGTGTCGCAGACACAGTCGGCTGCGCAACTCCTAGACAAGTTTTCGACCTGGTCAGAACACTTCGTGGCGTCGTAAGCTGCGACATCGAGACCCATTTCCATAACGACACCGGCTGTGCTATTGCCAATGCCTACTGTGCTCTCGAGGCTGGTGCAACTCACATCGATACCTCGGTCCTAGGTATCGGCGAACGGAATGGCATCACAACTCTTGGTGGGCTGATGGCTCGAATGATTGTCGCAGATCGCGATTACGTTGTGGGCAAGTACAAGCTGGAGAAGATCAAGGAGATCGAAGAGCTCGTGGCCGAAGCTGTGGCCGTCAACATTCCCTTCAACAACCCCATCACTGGCTTCTGTGCTTTCACTCACAAAGCCGGCATCCACGCCAAGGCCATTCTTGCGAATCCCAGCACATACGAGATCATCAATCCAGCAGACTTCGGCATCAACCGATACATCCACTTCGCGTCACGTTTGACAGGCTGGAACGCCATCAAGTCACGCGCCCAACAGCTCAACATCGCAATGACCGACGCGCAATACAAGGAATGCACTGCGCAGATCAAGCTTCTGGCAGACATTCGGCCTATTGCCATTGATGATGCTGACTCGATCATTCACGCTTTCCACCGCAACGTGATTGCGGGCAAGGCCAACCCTGGTAGCTCAGTCTACCTCCCCAACATGACGGAACAGGAGAAGAAGAAGCTAGCAGGCATTACCGCCGAAGAGAAGAATCTGCCGGAAAAGAGGCAGCTGGAAGAAACGGTGGCGCAGGAGACCGCTACAGAACAAGTCCTTAAGAAGGCTAAGACAAACGGCGTGACAGCATAGAGGTGGTATCCGTCATTTTCGGTCGGCGTCCTCACGGGTGGCGAAAACGGAGCTATGGCGAAAAGTTTTGTCCATACATTTTACCGGCAATGACCGCTGAACCATGAATCATTTCTGACAATTTTTACGAACATCTACAGTGCCCTCCCTGGCAAGAAAGTCCATAAGAAATGGCTCCTGGGACGTGACGCTCAAGCGAGGCTCGTCTCAACTCAACGGATCGTGCTGCGGTGAGCAGTTTCAATCTCCAGCGCCCGCCCTGACTCGAAATCTCATAGTAAGCAGCATGTTTGGCTGCTGCTTGACCCGCCGCTGCAGGGACCTCTGTCGAGGTAGATCCAGGTGTTATTTAGCTATTCTAGTCAACCGGTCGCGACTTGAAGGTCCCTGTGCACTGCCCAGGTGGTAAGCGGACATGGGCCTCCAGGGTGCCCTTTCCTTCGTATATCGTATACTTGGGTGTCATGCAACCGAGGATGTGGATCTCCCAGAAACTTGAAGGCGTATAGAAATACCCAGTAGTATGTCCCTCGACTCGCAACACGTCCCGCTTCCTTCTTCGTGCGACACTTGCATTGCGGAAGATGGGATCCTCGCCGCTACCGGTCAGCCTGCAGAGCAAGTTGCAGAGACCAGTACAGGTCTCAAGACTCAAGAGCTTCAGCAGAACCCTGGACTTGTATGATCTTAACATGCTTCAACATCGACACTCATACTGACCACTGCAGAATCCGGAACGTCGTCTTTCTTCTCTTCGTCCTTCGATTCACCAGACAGTCGTTCTACTTTCTACGCGGATATGGCCCCGTCGGCTCACTTCTATATTTCTACCGTGCTCTGCGCAAGCGAGCATACCAATTATTCCTCCGGGCGCCTGGCGTGCGGTCACAGGTCGACAAGCAGATAGCCGCGACGAAAGCAGACATCGAGTCTAAGATCGCCGCTGACATCCCAGAGACAAGCCGAAACCTGTCTCTCCCTGCCGAGCCATGGAGTCCCGAACATCTGCGCTCCGAGTTGGCTACTTTGGCTGCCGCGAAACGCACCCGCTGGGAGGAGGGCAAGGTCTCCGGCGCTGTCTACCATGGCGGTGATGAGCTCATCAAGTTGCAACACGAAGCCATGTCGATGTTCTCCGTCGCGAACCCTATACATGCAGATGTCTTTCCTGCCGTGCGCAAGATGGCGCTGAAGTCGTCGCCATGGTGCTTTCGCTCTTCAACGCACCTCCCGAAGCCGCAGGAGCCACCACTTCTGGCGGGACCGAGTCCATCCTCATGGCCGTTCTCTCAGCACGCAATAAGGCCTACCATGAGCGTAACGTCACCGAGCCAGAACTGATCATCCCATCAACCGCGCACGCCGCCTTCCAAAAAGCGGCCGAGTACTTCAAGATCAAACTCCACCTCGCACCCTGTCCAGCACCCGCATACACAGTCTCAATCCCTCACGTCCGCCGCCTCATCAACCCCAATACCATCCTCCTAGTCGGCTCATGCCCGAACTACCCCCACGGCATCATCGACCCCATCGCCCAACTCTCCAAACTCGCCATCTCCCATTCCATCCCCCTCCACGTCGACTGCTGCCTCGGCTCCTTCCTAGTCCCCCTCCTCTCACAAGCCGGCTTTCCCACCTCCCTCTCCGGCCCCCTCGACTTCCGATCTCCCGGCGTCACCTCCATCAGCGTCGACACCCACAAGTACGGCTTCGCACCCAAAGGCAACAGCTGCATCCTCTACCGCAACACCTCATTACGACGGTACCAATACTTCATCTCCCCCTCCTGGTCCGGCGGCGTCTACGGCTCCCCCTCGATCGCCGGCTCCCGCCCCGGCGCACTCATCGCGGGCTGCTGGGCCAGCATGATGTCCCTCGGCGTGTCCGGGTACGTCTCCGCGACGAACAAGATCGTTGCGGCGCGACAGACGCTTCAGAACGCGATCTCCGAACACCCAGACCTAAAAGGCACATTGAAGGTCATCGGCGACCCCCTCGTCAGCGTCGTGGCTTTCCTCAGCGTCGACCCCGCAATCGACATCTACGATATCGCCGACGCAATGTCGAAACGCGAGTGGCATTTGAACTCCCTCCAGGATCCGCCGGGGCTGCACGTCGCGGTGACGCTGCCGATGGCGACGTCGGAGGGTGCGGTGGATTCACTGATTGAGGATTTGGTCAGTGTGGTGCGGGAAGAGAAGGAGAAGGTGAACGCGAGGGTACGGAATGGGGAGAAGGTGAAGAAGGGGAGCACGGCGCAGCTGTATGGTGTCGCGGGGAGTCTGCCGGATAAGAGTGTGGTGGAGAGGGTGGTTGTTGCGTATTTGGATACGTTGTATAAGGCTTGATGTGGGCTGGGAGGATGATAGATGGGATGGAGATTACGGCGAGCATGATGGTGTGTTCATTGAGATCGTGACTACAGCCAAGCGGGGAGTCGTCAGACTCACAGCATGAATTGGGAGTTCACGAGCAGTGTATAGTGTCTTCAGCATCTTTAGCGTTGTCAGCATTCATGAGTAGTAGAGAAAGTTGCAAGCGACCCGGTGACTGATCGAATGTTGTCGAGCCATTAGAGTAGTCTATTTGACCTGCTTTTCAGGGCGTTGACCCTTGAGCAAACGCTCGCTTGCCTGATCCCAGGCAGAGGTACTCGTGGTGCCCATTAAATACCTCCGGAGGCCCTACGCCATGCAATAATACAGATATGTCGAATGTGAGGTCGGTGAAGAGAAGAGAGGTAGAGCCCGGACGATGTGATCGGGACCAAGCACCCAGATGTCCACCGCTTACATGATGATTGAGGGCACTGGTATAACATTAGCGATTCGCTCGACGAACTGGTAGACATTGTTGCAACTCACCCTCAACGTTAGCCTTGATAGACTTGTGTGGTAGCACGCTACCACCGTTGACATAGATCTCATCTCCAATGGTCACATCGTCGCCCAGCACGGTCACGTTCTCCAACCGTGCCCAACGACCGACCGTTGACCTCCAGCCGACAATCGTGCTCTTGATCCAGGCATGGTCCTTGACCTTGCTGTCCTCGAGAAGCACACACCGTTGCAGGCGTACACCATCACCGACCACACAGCCAGGGCCAATGACCACATTGGGTCCAATGCGACAGTTCTTGCCAATCTTCGCCGACTCGTGAACCATGACGTTACCGCCGTACACGTAGGACTCGCTGTTGGGAACGAGAGCCTTGGGCTTGCGCTTTGCAAGCGAGGAGAGGTACAGGCACGTGCCAGAGAGGAAGTCCTTGGGCTGGCCAATATCCATCCAGAAGCCCTCGAGGTCGAACGAGTGCAGCTGGCCGTCCTTAACGATCGCAGGGAAGGTCTCTTGCTCGATAGATGTTGGTCTCAGCTCGATGCGAGACAGCACTGAGGGATTGAGAATGTAGATACCGGCATTGATGCGATTGCCTACGTACTCGACGGGCTTCTCGACGAAGCGGTCGATTCTCGAGGCGTGGTTGGCGGCGTGCACGACGACACCGTATTTCGAGGGCTCTTCGACCTTGGTGACGACGATAGTGCCCTCGTCTCCATGCTTCTTGTGGAAGTCGGCCAGCTCTTTGAAGGGGTACTCGCAGGTCACGTCGGCGTTGAGGACGAAGAAGGGGCTGTCGTCCTTGCCGAGGACTTTCTCGGCGAGCTTGAGCGGGCCGGCGGTGCCTAGGGGCTCGGACTCTATGCTGATGTGTGTTTTGATTCCGAGTTCTTCCTCGTACTTCTTGAGGGCGGTGGTCATCACATCTGGTCGGTAGTTGACCGCGAGGACAACGTCTGTGACTCCGGCGCTGGCGAGGGCGCGGAGTTGGTGGGCGAGGATGGGCTCGTTGGCGAACTCGACGAGAGGTTTGGGAACGGAGAGTGTGAGTGGCCTGAGACGAGTGCCGAAGCCTCCCACCAAGATTAAAGCCTTCATCTTGAGTACGGGGGGATGTGTGTCGCGGCGTGAAAGGAAGGGAGGTCGCTAGAAAAGGTGCGAACAGAGAAGATGTACAATTGCTCTCGCAGGGGACCGCACAATCGGAACAGAATCTAGAGCTCGGGAGTTATCGCTGTGTGCCGAATGTACTTCAATGAGGGTGTGGTGGCTGTTGTTGTTGCACCTGAAAGTAAAGGCCTGGTGTGGTGGGGTTCTGCACACGGCGGCAGCAGCCGATTAGTGGTGAGCCGAAATAAGCGAATGAAATGGGCTTCTAGATCTATGTGAGCGAGAAAAGACAACAGAGCTGGGTGAGCTGCGCGAAGTCAAAGATGATGGTCAAAGGGATGACCTTCTCAATGCTGGCAATTTCGTGGGTTATGTAGTAGTCAGTGGCCGTGAGACTCGTAGGGGAATTAAGTGCTACGTGATCCTAGACGTTACTGAACTTTTTTGGCGGATCATATGCTGCGGCCGTCTCCAAAAAAGGGGAACCGAGCCCGGGAGAAGTTCGAGAACACCTTGCAGAAGACAGCTGTCCCTGAAGTTGAACCCTTCGCTCCCTTGAATGCATTCCCCGCTCAATTTTGGTACTCCTTCCGTCGATGCCGTTAATCTCCCGACACTCGCTTTCGGTCAGCACATCGAATGAGTGGCTCGAAGGCCTCCTCGTGCCAGTTTTGTTTTCATTCGAATATTGAGGCCACGTCTTCTAGATTTTCTCAATCACCCAGCCACGAGCATGATGGTGAGCAATGATTGAAAAGGTCTCGACTCAATTGAGACAGTCCACGCGGCAGTAGCAACGAAGTAACGATGGCTTAGCTAAACCTCAAACTCTGTGCCTCAGGTACTACCAAAATAGCTCCAGATGCAGTTGGAGCCCATCTGGGCACGCAAGCTTTCTGGGAATACTTTTTCGCGCACGGCCTCCCTTATCCCAACCTCACATGATCAGAGCAGTGAAACAGAGCTTTCATTGCTATCCACAAGCTTCATACAAGACGCGCTGGAGGTCCTCTGATGGCCGTTCCGTTCGAGTATGCCGCCATCGTTCCAAAGAAGCGCAAGAAAGCTCCCATTACATGTGTCCGTAGCTTCATACGCGCCCGCAGGTTCCACCGCATCACGGCTTCCTCGCTTGATGATATCACTGGCCTTCTCAGCCACGGCGTACATCGAAGCTGCAAATGCGCGGCCGGGATGACTGGCAGGATGGAAGCGTCGATGATGCTCAGATTCTTCGTGCCGTATACACGTAACTCAGCGTCCACGACACCTCCCAACTCCTTCGGCATCATTGGGCAGCTACCGCTGGGATGGCTAAAGGTTGGGGTGAGCGAGCCAGCACTAATCAGGCGCTCCAGCACCGCCTCTTCCGTCGTGTATTGGGGACCAGGTGTGACTTCGGCCGGGTTGAGCGAGCTCATCGCCTCCGACCCGAATAGCTTGCGGCTAAACTCGACATATTCGAAGATAGATGCGCGATCGAAGGCACTCCCCATGGAGTAGTGTGTGACGTTGGGATAGCCCATGGGGTTGGTCGCATTGAGATGGACGGTTCCACGCGACAAGGGCTTCTGCATGGCATTGGCTGAAAGCCGCCACCACTGACAGGGAACTCGAGAACCGCTACAGAGCCTGCGGCGATGTCTTTGAGGAGCAGGTCACGTTGAGCTTCATAGCCAGCGAGCAACTGAGGGTTAGACTTGTAAATGGCTGGTAAGTGATCGGTACTCTCGACCTCGGCAGCAGCAATAAGTGCAGAAGCCTCGGACGTGACCATCTCTAGTGACAGGAAACCGACAAAATTGGCTTGCGCTTTTGTCAGCGGGCCAGTCTTCTTCTCATGGTAGAGACGGTATGCCTCCGCGAAGAATGTGGCGTTAGTCGTCAGTTCAGTCGGGCGAGGGAAGGTGTTGGTCAAGTTCCAGTTGAGGTAAGCAGTTGGGTGATCCTGGAAGTTGCTGCCCACTGCGGGGAAGTCGAGCTTGGTCTTGATACCGGCGGCATCGAGAACCGATTTGGGACCAATACCGCTCAGTTGAAGCAAGTGAGGAGTGAGGACCGCTCCTGCCGCGAGAATGAGTTCCTTCTTTGCCTTGAACTCGATGGTCTGGTTGGTAGACCGGTTAAGGACCTTGACACCAGTTGCCTTCAGTTCCTTAGGCTCTTGCTTGAAGATGATCTCGGTGGCCTGGTGCATAGGAAGGAGTTTCAGATTGGACCGTCCTGAGACGCGGTCGTAATAGTTGTACAGGGAGGACGAGCGTGTCTGAGTTGCCTCGTTCTTTGACGCAGGCGTCCAGTACTGACCAACAGCGTTGCCAAGAGCATGCTCCTTGACGAATGGGATGTCCAATTCATCCATCGCATCTTTGAAGTTGTACAGGTCCGGATACTGGAAATGCGGAAAACTAGCATGTGCAGGTGAGTTCGAGCCATATGCTGACAGGTCGTACGAGTAGTTATACTTGGCTTGGATGGCAGCTGGCGGAGGTTCGAACGTGGCGGCTTTCTTGTAGTAAGGCTGGAGACCGTCCCAACCCCAGCCTGGGTTGCTAAGAGCTTCCCATTCGTTATAATCGGCGGCCGACGCCAGATCCCACTGCATGCCATTCACCTGGGAGCCACCGCCAGCAATTGCGCCCGCCCGAACGGCATAGCTGCGGCCTTTATGGTATGGTTCCGGGTTAGAAGTGATGGGGTGCATGCCGGCCAGGTTGAGTTGCGTGCCATAGTACGGAATCCGGGTAATATTGGTACGGACGATTGGGCCGTATTCCAGGACGACAACAGACTTCTTGCTGTCTTCGGACAGACGAGTGGCTGCAACGAGGCCGCTCAGCCCACCACCGACGATGACATAGTCATATTCGTTGACTTTGGGCGCTGGTGGTGGAGGCGGGGGTGGTTGAGGCAAGGCCGATGCGACTGCCGCAATAGCTAAGATTGCGACTTCTGACCTCATCTTGACTGAGCTCTGGGCTGGGGCAACTGAAGGTCCAAGTTACAGACGTGCGGGCTGGGCTGCTTTCTGGGAACGAGTGAACAAGGTCGGTATTCAAGAACGAATGTACAGAGTCGGTATAAGGTAATGAGTGGACAGGTTCGAAACCCAAAAACGAATGTATAGGCTCAGGATGAAGAGAAGTCGCTGGTGGTGTCGAAGAAAGGCAGGTGGAAGTAGGAAGTCTATATCTACATGGGTGAACCCTAGGTAGACCACCATGATCGTCAAGAGCTAGTGTACCTGATTCGGTCACGCTGTTCCGTCGATACACGTGGCATACGCTTCTGGAATCTGGACTCTGGATACTGCGAATTTGCCATGGCCAGCAAAGCGGATTCATGCTCTTCGGAAGCATTCATGCGAGACAACTAATAACACAGATAGGAGCTCTGCTGTGGCATAGAAGAAGAGCGCCCAGGCAGATTGGATGCTTCTCGAGCAGGGTATCTGATAATAGGTGTTCTCGAGAGGCAGTACCGAAGTAATACCCGACTCCAGTCTGTAGCACTTAGCCGACTGTACTGTGCAGACTTGTGGCCACTAGCTGATTCCTGAATCAAAAGATTGCGACTTGGGCACGAGTCATGACAGACCATATGCGGCATGGCCGATGGCTCAGGCACTAGCCCGGGATTTCTGGTGTCAAACAATACAACCAAACTTCTCGTTCAGTTGACCGCAAGTAGCATGAGCTCAGTGGCATACTGGAGCAGTTGTGGGCATAGTCAGACTGATGAGTGATCCATCAGTCATTGCACACCGCGATTGTTCACAAGCCGCTGACATCGCACCGATCAGAGCATGTAAGTGGGACGAACAACAGACGATAGACCAGCTTTATCCAGAAGCGAACGCTCGCCGAGACGGTCGGCGCCAGACTCGCTTCAGAGAACCATGGATCAGCAGCTAGTCTCCAGCTCCGTTCGTGCTTCCAAGAAATTGGGTTGTTCAAGGTCGACGGAGCTTGTTGTGCCAAGTGCCAAGCAGTAGATAGCAGGGAACTGTGATTCGATGGAGCATGCAGGCACAGTGCAGATCGTTGCATTGAGAATTCGTATCCTTCTCGTAGTCAGGGGAGTCGACGTTGCCGTTCCGTGTGTGCACAATCGATGAAGAGCAACGCTTCACTTTCAAACGAGTCTGACATGTGCTCACGATCCTCAGTATCGCGAAGTGAGAGCCAGGCACTTGTCGTTGAGCGTTCGAAGATCACAGCGCCGAGCAACATGGGACAGAAACGGGGAGTTCGAGACGGAAACAACCCCCGACCAACGCCAAGTCTACTCTAAAATTGACTTTCTGCCGAGCTTTTCCGCTGCACTAACCTTGGGCAAACGACACGCCGGCTGGTTGCATCCCCGGCTCAAACACCAGCTAAACTGCGACTTAGCACTCCATCGGTTCGAAATGTTGTTCTGCGATGTGCAACGGCATTGTGGCCGGCAAGCATGCGCCTCTGCCTGGCTACATGCCCTCGTACAGCCATTGTGTACTTACTTCCAAGATACCAGTCACGAAAGCAGTGACATCGACAAGTCGCTGCCTTGGTTAGTATACCAGGCACGATCCCATTGGAAGAGCGCTGGAGCCGCCCCGATAACGACAGGACAGTCGCAGAAGAAGAGCGTATCGTTAAGCGAGACGATTCGGAATTATGCACTTCGGGGGGCCACGATGCGTTTCGAGGAGAACACTGACTTACCAAGACAGGTATTGCCTGATGAGCCGACTAGCATGCAGATGGTCCTACACGAGGTAAGACATCATTTTTCACAGCAGCAGCTACACACTACATCTGAATTGCGTGCCGCTATGCTGGCTCGTCTGCAATTGCCGTAGGACATTTCCAGACAACATCGACGAGGATTCGCACAACGAACTTTTACGGGCCAGCTAACTGATATTGAACTGTATAACGCTAATCCGGAATTCCAGGAAGGTCTTCCTGATCCACTTCTGAGCCTCGGATATCTTGATGGTCGAGCTGTGGTTGAAGCTGAACAGGCTGCCCGGAAATCATGCCACATGTGTATGAACCCGCATTTTGCAATGCTCGCGTCGTGGCGAGTCATGACCTTCGCCTGCTTTGTCTAATGATCTGGAAGCGACAGCCTGACAACTTATCAAGATACTTCGACCTCCTGAGTACTGGAAACAAAGTCCTGACACTCCGGCATTCCCCACTATGTACCTTGCATTAATCAAGCTAGGCAAGATTGTTGGCATTCGTCCGTCAATCAGTCAAGAGCCTTGGCCAACAAGCATCATCTCATTATGCATTCAAACCGCACTACCGGAGAGCTCTCCTGGTGACCCGATGCTACCGTCGATGCCTCTAGCAATCGTCAGGGGCGAGACATGGTGCATCGAAAGTCGAGACCCTGTCGGTAGGCATGACTACCTACGAAGAAGATCGGCGGTGACCTCGCTTCGTACGCTTCCAACGAACCTGAACAAGACACTAAATATGAGGACCACGATGCCACAGATCAGCAGAAGCCTTATGGAAGCGTTCGTGTACAATGGATAAACCAGATCGCAATACGGAGTTGATTGTTTCCACGGTCTTACTGACCGTCATAGGCGGTGCGTTTGCTGTGGCTCGACTATGGGTGCGATATGTCTCGTCGAAGGCGAGTGGTTGGGATGACCATTTCATCGTTGCTGCGTTGGTATGTGCTCTGCCTTCTTGCAGGTCTGTCGCTGATCGATACAGGCTGCCAGTGTCGTATCTCTGGCCTTGAGCATATGCATGTACCAGAGTGGCTATGGGAAGTCGATGGCAAAGTTAAACCCCCAGCAGAAGATCGATGCCAACAAGTTCTCGAATTTCGCAGTGCTGGATAATGGCTTTGCCATGGCGTTTGTCAAACTTAGCATCGGCTTCTCCCTGCTTCGACTGCAATTGGGAAAGGGCATGACAGCCATTGTCTGGGTGTCCATCGCTATATCTGTCATCTGCAACATGATGGTGCTGGTAGGAAGTCTGTTTGGCTGCCGGCCCATCCAGGGGATCTGGAACAAAGGCATACAAGCAGACTGCAACCCGCCAATAGTCAACGTGGTGGCCTCTTACATCCAGACAACCGGCAACATCGTACGTATGCTCACCCTCTACTGGGGTCATGGCTAATCAGTCAGGTCACCGACCTGTTCTACTCTTTGGGCCCGATCTACTACCTCCACACAGTCAAAGTCTCGAGATATAACAGATGGGCACTTCGAGCTGTCTTCCTTGTTGGTCTATCGGCACAGCCTGTGCCATAGCCAAGTGCTTCGAGCTGCCCAAGCTCAGACGAACAACTGACCCGACTCGTAAGCAAGCACAATCAGATCTTCCCGATGCCAGGCTAACAGAACAGATGATGGTGTGCTTATCACGATCTGGGCTCGGGCTGAGTTCAATGCTGGTCTCATCGCTTCCTCACTGCCACCACTGAAGGCACAATTCGAACGCATCCTGCGACAATGGTTCCACGTGAAGTCAGGCCTCAACACCTCCACAGGAGGAACGCCAACCTATGCACTACAGTCATATGGTCGGACTCGTCAGTCTAGACTCCCTGACGATGAGTTTGGCAAGCATGCGCCTGCGATTCGCGTCCGGGATCACGACGACGTTGAAAGTCTGGAAGAAGAAGATCAGAGACACATTCTCAAAGCACAACAACAAGGACGGACGGACAGCCAGAGTGGTAGCGATGGAGCTGATGACCGCGGAAACAACTGGATCACTAAGAGCGTGGAGTATACAATCGCGCATGAGGCCAGATCAGTGAAGGATCATGCGAAGTGAGCGGCCTGTACATCACGATAATATGGTGAACATGACAAGTCGACAGAATGAGAATACCTTGGTCTGTTTGTGTCCAATTCCGGCACCTGGACACTGGTGCCACTTTGATGAAAATGACACTTACTCACGGTGGGCTCCACCTGCTTGAGTGCTCGATCATTGCGGAACAATCATCAAGGGTGTTTTCCTTCGCATTTCAGCATGGATTGTATGCGCCTGCAGGATGTATCGCGTACCTGCCATACACTTGTATTTCGTACTGACTGGAGGACATTGCCAAGGTGCAGCTTTCGCGAGCCCTAGCAACGTCTGCACTATCAAATATTGATCATCCAGCCGCAACATCAACATTCGTGCCCCTAGGGCTCCCCTTGGTCAAAAGCGGACGCCCGCATTTTCCCCAGTCTCGTCATGTTCTGGTGCCTGTGCGACCCCAGGAGGCAACATAGCGCCCAGGGAAGTGAAACGGCAATTTAGAAGCGGCCGACGGAACAGATAGAAGCCAATAAGGTTCTTCCTGAATAGCTAGTCACCTGCCCAAAGTAATTGTTCAAAAAATGCATTGGCAGTCTTGCTATGCAACACGAACGCTCAAGTGCTCCTCATGACAGTTCGTAAACTCATACACATCAATGCCAGGCATTGATGATCTTCCCTGCTTCGCCAAATTGCCCCTGCGCAGACTCTTGGAACACGAGACTCTTCACGATAGGCTTTATGCTGTTCCAAGCCCCGTCCGCCAGCAAGACGAATTCCCAAGTGCCCTGGGCTGTTGGCAGCAGGCCTACCCTTGTCTTGTTCTCCTGGGCCGCCTCTTCCTGCTTCAGTCCGCTTCCCAATGCCGGCTCAGTTGCTGCGTGCCTCAGCCTTAATCCCTCCGGTCGATCTGGGTCCGACGTCTTTTCAATGACGTCTTCGCTGACGATGGTACCTGCACCTTTAGCCATATCGATGCGGTCTTGCAAGTGTTTCACAACATTCTCCCGCTGCATATTCGGGTTGTTGAAATGTGCCGCAGTGAGGCCCTTGACTGACAGCTGGTCCCTGACTGCCTCGGTCTCAGCTGGATGGGTGAAGCAGTACGCGCCGATGGCTAGGATGATGACTCCAACCACGTATAGTCCCTTGGTGAAGAGCAAAAGATAGAATGGTGCCAGCGGAATCCGTGCCACTATTTCATGTGGCAAGCGGATCTGCTCCAACTCGTTTCTGGCAGGATCCAAAGCTGCTGTTGCTAGTGCGAGCATGACTCTTGAGAACTCCCAAGAGAATCGGTCCGCGATAGCGCGCGAGTTGTTGCCAGAGTACGCAGCGGTCGCAGCTGCGGCTTCGATGGCATCCTGTATCACCAGATTGTTGTAGGCAAAGGCAGGGGGAGCGCTGAAGAGACCTCCCATGTCTGTAGAGGCTAGGGTCTTGTTGAATGAATGTACCGATCCGTTCACCCAGCTGTAAGAGATGTCCCAAACCGAGGTCGAGCAATTGAACATCCAATTAGCTCCGCCGTCGAGCGAGTTACTGTACGCCACGCCTGTGTCGTTCTGGAAAGGTTGATCATCGCCACCATAGTTGGCGGCCGGATATTCTTGGGCCCAAGCACCCCAATACAACGGGTTTGTTGGGTACACCTCCGTCATATTCGAGCCTTCGACCATTGGATCACCAGGCTTCCAGATTCCTATCATCCCATTGGAAGGCATCCACGTCTCTCCACCGGCAATGGTGAGCTCGGTATTTTGTGCAAAAGCAACGCCGACACGGGGTCCGCCCGTGCCAGACAGCCCGTACGCGTCGTCTAGGTTTGCTGATGAGTTCAAGACATTTTGTGCCAAATACCCAGAGAAGGCTGGTGTGCAATTAAACAGATAGCCGCCATTGCCGGCAAAGTTGGAATAGCATAATTGGGTCATCGGAAAACAATGGGCGGAGACGCCCATTGTCTTGGCCTTGAAGTCGAGAGACGGACCCATCGCGTTGTCACCAAGATAGAGATACTGCGCACCAGATGCATCAGTGTAATTCAAGATTTTATGCTCGTTCGAGGTGTCGTAGACCACTTTGATGGCGTCGTACAGATTCAGAAACCAGGATCCGTGCCCGTTGGGAGACATTAGGGTCGCAGGCCACCATGCGTTTTGAACGTTGTTGCTATTGCTAGTGCCGTTGTCCCTAGGCCCGGAAGGGAATCTCTCATAGGAGAACGTTCTGCCGAAGCTGCTGTAGTTCTGGTGACCAGTAACAACCTGCTGAATGGTGACAGGCTTTGTGGCAATACCGAACCACGAGTCGACGAGCGGAATAAGCAGTCCTAGAGTGGTAATGCAGAACAATGCTGAGAATGCAGCGGGCAGTGGCGAGATCAATCTCTCCTTCCTGCGGAATCTGTGAATGGCCGTGTCCTTCAGCGGACCAAATCCGCTGCCGTTCAACATGTTGATGAGCAAAGTGAGCTGCTCTGGTGTAGGCAAATGGATACCGCTATCATCGCCACGGGTTGACTTGAGAACGATGTGTCGCGCGGAGAAGAAGGCTACAAGAGCCATGATGGAGCTTGAAAGATATGGGATAACTCTGCTGGTCCAACTGGCGATAGTGGTGAGAGTGGACGGGTTGTATGCCACGTAATAGGCAGGCCCGAAGCCTTGCTTTTTGATATAGTCAATCCATGCT
Source organism: Cyphellophora attinorum (assembly GCF_001299255.1). Classification (NCBI taxonomy): domain Eukaryota; kingdom Fungi; phylum Ascomycota; class Eurotiomycetes; order Chaetothyriales; family Cyphellophoraceae; genus Cyphellophora; species Cyphellophora attinorum. The sequence continues at coordinate 90,585 of NW_017253277.1, forward strand.
GCCGCATCGTCTCGATGAACGGCCGTTTTTGCTGGTGCGAACTCAGCTAGACCTTCGTTCAGATTGACGCGATGATGAAAGATGAAATAGAGGAGGACGCCGGTAATGACAAGGATGGGTATGCACGGCAAAGCGACACCACCAACGATAGCGTATATCGCACGCTTCAGCTTCCGCTCGGGCGTCACGAAAGCGGCCTCGACTGCAGCGGGCTCCTCGTGCACCGATGACACTTCTGCTTTGACCTGTGCCTTTTCACCCATCGTCGAAGCGTGTGAGCCGTTCAGTCGTTAGGGCGAGTGTGGTAACAGCTCTGCTCGGACTGAGCGGCCAACATGCTTTTGTATTGATCATTTTGCTTTTCGAAACTTTGAGAAGCATATGCATGTCTCAACGAACTACGCTGCTTCTGTACGTTAGATGCAAGCGAGTCCTGCGCCGGTGAGGTGCATATTAGACTAAGAGAAAGTTGAGCTGGCCAGTCCCGGGCCAGAACACGAGGCTTGAAGGTTATTTGGAGTTTCCCGCAAATCGCGGAATTTTGGCTAGTTGTGCTAACGACTGATTTGGCGCCCCTTTCTTAGGGTTGAGTGGAAGGCGTTCAGGGCAGAGCTGAATACGGATTCACGTCGCCTAATTTGTTGTCAGTCTGTGAGGTTTCGGCTGCGGACTTCCGCATAATTTAATGAGTCGTTCCAGTTCGGTCGACAACGATATCTGGGGCCTCGGTCTGCAGCTGATTAGACCATTATCCACGACTCTGCTTGTCTTGCGCAAAGTCAGCACCTCGGCGTTGCTGAAAGCCTGATCCCTGTTAATGCCCGTTAGCAGCTCGATGCTGTGCGTTGAGCAAGCAAGCCAAAAGCTCTCGAACATTTCGAAAAAATAGCCTCGACCGGTGCCTATTTTCGTAAGGCTCGTCGCTTCACCAACAAGTGCTGCGTGGTTCCCGGTTGACTTGAAGCCGTTGAAGCCGCAATTGTGCTAGGTTCCAGCTGTAAAAGTGTATCCTAAAGTCGCCGCAAGGGGGAACAGCGATGCGCTTAGCGGATGTTCGAAGGAGGAGGACATACGACAGCGCGAACAGGTGGAATGCATACGGTAAAATCGAACCCTTCTCGTCCTTCGGGTCTTCTTTTACCAGTCAGACACGTGACTGATCTCGGGATCGCCCCGGAGGTCCTTATGGGCATCGCTTCGATACATATTGCGCAACTTCTGACCTGTGTGCCTTCGTTGCTCGCAGTCGCGTCGTCGGATAGCCGCTTGTAACGAATTGAATTTTTGCATCTGAAGATTCTTTGTCATCGAAACTCTTGTTTGGGAAGTGCCGCTTTCTCGGCCGTGCAAGGCACTTCTCCTGTCCTGTCGAGATGTCGCCTCTTCTGAAGCGCACAGACAGTGCTGAGAAGTCATGCAATGTGTCAACGCTACTGGGCAGTATTGGTTCGCGGCCCGGATCGCGCCTGGACAGCTGGCAGTGACGAGATGTTCGCACCAGAGGTGGTTGAATCACTGCCCGCGCGTTCGGACCCACGGATTGACAGTGTCGTTTCCGATAGTCCTTTCACTCGTGGACTTGGAGCAGACATACATTTTAGAAAGGCTCACTGTAGCAGCTCGGAAACACAATCAACGACATCACGCCTGTCCCTGTCACCGACAACAGAGGCCAGACGACTTGCTTGTGTAAGTCGAGGTGGAAATAGTGGCATAGGTCTTGCCTTGCAGCTTGCTGGCTGGTCGCTGCCAGAGGGTCGCGATTGCCTGAACCCAGAGACAAACGGGTGAGCGTCAAGCAAAGACAGAGCTGCCTCGCTAAGAGCCGCCTTGGCCGGCTTGGCAGGATAGTTCGTACCTAGGTACAGGTACACAGCGAGGGAAAAAAGCGATGTACATCACGAAAACCCTGGACTCAGAAGATGTAGACAGCGAGTCGATTCCAGCCTTTTCGCAAAGGCCAAGCGAAAGCATACGTACACCTCTTGGCTGCGCTGACGAAAGCAGGCTAGTGGTAGGAGATCCAAGAAGCCATGCAGGAACGAAATGGGATGGTGCACCGCGAGATGACCGTCATATGCAGATAATGGACTCCAGGGGGACGAGATGCTGTGCTTTCTTCACGACGGGTCCAGGTGTCCCCGTATCTCGCAGCAGAACAACGAGGGTGCTGCTGCCTGGTGGTTTGACTTGGGTGAGGTAGAAGGCATGTTGTTTCCGCTGATGGCTTTGCGGTAGCAGCCGCTTGCTTATGGCTGCTTAACATTTTGGACTGCGAGGTGTTGGGCATGCCTGCACGTGCATGTGAAGTGGGCATCCGTCCAACAGATGCGTTGTCTGCACAGCCAATCAGCATCGATCGAACAACACATAGGTGAGGAGTCAATGGCGCACTGTGGTACACTGCATCCAACGAAGCCAGCAGCCGTGGCAGTGATATCTGATATCCGTTCGGAAAGTAGTGCAGCGAATGCCAGTAGCTTGGCTGCTGGGGTTGTCTCCCAGTGACTGTCGTAAGTGAAGAAATATGGGCTGCCGACTTCACGAGCCAGGGCATAAGTAGGTGGACCAAGTATCATTCCCCCTTGCAAGGTTGGTGACTGTGATCGCGTTGTCTGGTCTGTTTGGTCTATGGTGGGGCAGGACACTTGCATCGTTACCCAGCTACTACTTTTTCAATTGTCCTTTCGCACTTCTCACTCACCAGCAACCAGTGTCCGTGAGACAGTCCGAACCTGCTTCTATCCAATTCGTGCATCGTAATCCTGTCGAGATGGATTTCTTCAAGAAGGCTAAGGAGAAGTTGAAAGAGGTACTGGACGACGACAAGAAAGACGACCATCACGGCCAAGGCGGACACGGTCAGAGCACTCCCCATCGCTGCAGGCCAGCACTAACTTGCACGAGCAGATAATCGAAGCGCATCCGATTCCTATTTCCAAGGCGGTCAGCAGAACAACAACCAACAGTATGGACACGGCGGTGCCGCACCTCCTCAGCAAGGCTACGGTCCTCCTGGAGAGCCGCCGCTTCCTCCTGGCTGGCGCAAGCAATGGGACGGGAACAGTCAGAGATGGTAAATGCTGTCTTTCCCAGCGTCTTGACATTGCTGACGTTTATTAGGTATTGGGTCAATCCCAGCGGTCGTTCACAATGGGAGCCGCCAGCTTTCTCTCCTCCGCCAATGGGTGGTCCTCCTGGTCAATATGGGTCAGTGGTCGAATACATAGAAGCAGAGGCAGCGCTAACATTCGCAGTCACGATCAGAACCGTGGTGCTGAAGGATATGGACAATATGGTCAAGGCTATCCAGGCCAGTACCCAGGTTACGGTGCGCCAGGCTCTGGACCGGGACAACATCAGGAGAAGAAGGGCATGAATCCAATGATGGCCGGTGTCGCAGGTGCAGCCGTCGGAGCTGCAGGAGGCGCCTGGATCGCTCATGAGATGACCGAAGACGAGAACGGCAATCAAGTCGCACAGACCAGCTACGCCAGCGCCCCTCCCGGTTCCGACCCCAGTATGTATGGCGGCCCTGGTGGCGTGCCTCCTCCTCCTCCCGAAGCGGACCCGAATCTTTCTGGCAGTGATCGCGAAGATATCGGAGAAGCGGGAGATGATGTTCGCGACGCGCAGCAAGACTACAATGAGGCTCTCGCATCTGGCAGCAGCTCTGACATTGAGGAAGCGAGGGAGGATCTGGCGGATGCTCATGAGGGTATGTTCTCCCCTGTCCGCGACATTTTGACTGGCTAGCTAACACAAGGTAGAGTATCAATCCGAGGTGGAGGAGGCCTACGATGAGTAGAAGCTGCAAGTCGAAGAGCGCGCACAGCTATTGCGACCTTCGCGGCAATCGACAAGCAGCAAGCAGCCCGGCAAGCGATTTGGCCAAGAGTCAGGCAGGTCGTTGCACGTTTGAAGTGACAGGAAAAGATCACTCGCGGGCAAAGCAACAATGATAGAGGTTAGTGTTTCCCTTCAGCACCAGAAAGAAAGACGTGGCTTAGCGGACCGTGCCATCCAACCAATCCGAACGAAACTCTCGAACCTTGATCACGTGACAGCCGCAATGCTCTGAGCCTTTGCACTCGTTTGACAATTGCTTCGGCAGTCCTGGCATGATTTTATTGCCATTGAGAACGGCCGAAGGCCACCACTTGCAGTATACAAGTGCGCTTCGCAAGTTCCTGTGATAGGCATGATCTGTCCTCGATCCTAGTCCGAGCCTTCCGCAGTGATCGTTTCCATGGCTCGCACAACGCCTGGGACGTGCGAGTCGACAGGTCACTTGTATCAAAGCATGCTGCATGACGCAGCTTATGAGCAATCCAGGAGCTGATCCCTTCCGGGGGTTCTTTTCGACAGGAGATTATTACAGCCGACGCACCATCCTTTTCGTGCTCCCCATGAAATCACGCTGACATGTGACAATTCTTGTATGGATATTCTCCACCCCAGGTTCTTGTCCTGAGTCTATTTGACCCCGGATTTTCCACGCACATGCCAGGTTTCTCGATCTCCTCTGCCTGCTCTCAGCCATGTTCAAACGAAGTCTATCTAGACCTCTCGCCTGCTCGCGAGGATCGAACGATATATGTAGAGGCCCTCCCGCCTGCTTATGTCTTCATTTTCTCCTACTTCGACCCTCGAAAAGTTGCTCGTATTCCGGACACGCACTTGCCACCTCGCCTCGCCTGCAGTCTCTAAGCAGCTGCCAACGATGGCTTTTCACACCCACTACAGATTACTGCTAAACAAAGTAGCCGTAGGATGGGACAAATTACTGAAGATATTACTATTCATTTGCTAACAGGCCCCGAAAGCTCGGAGCATAAGCTAAACAATATGCGCCTATTGCGCGGGCTAAGTATCGGAGTCTCGTTTCGCTTCACCAAGGACTTGCTGTAGGACATTCGGAACTGAGTCTTGCTCGTGGGTCTCGTGTCTGGGCCGCTGTGGTCCTCAAGCTTGCTTGTTGTTACATGGGTATCACATATATGCCCAATTCGCGGGGCAAAATCCACCATCGGCACGCGACCCGCGGCGTGCTTACTACTGAGTATCATCCGGCAGCATCATACGGCCCATTTTCTTGCCTTTCTTTGCCCTTGCTCTCCCTCCGTCCGCATCGCCGACGAATTCGGACATCCAATCTCGGACAGCCTTGACTTTCTTGAGCTGAGGATCGGTCGGGTTGCGCAAGTTGCTGACAGTATAGCAACCCTGCATGTCGTCTTCGTCGACTTTCTTTCGGTACAGCAGATCTATTTTTGTCACGTCGCCTTTCAGGCTTTGTCCGTGCACCTTTCCACGGTACGAGCTGAGCGCGACGTGCTGCAACATAATAATGTCCCTAGGTCGCAATTCTTTCACAGCACGACGAAGATTGCTGCGAGCGCCGGTCTGGTTGAGATTCTGATCAGCGTTATCGCGCCAACCCACATGCATGTTAGGTGGCATCCACAGAGTAACGTTAAAACCAGTGCGGGAATCATCGCCAAGCGTCAGCTCAACAAGCTCGGCTTGTCGCGGTCTGTTGTATGCTTTTCCAGTCGTGACACGACGAGGCGGCGATATGGCCAGGATACCGACCACCAAGTTCACTGTCATGGTTTGTGGTTGAATTGAGTCCAGATAAGCTGCGTTGGGTATCCGAGACAAATCAGTGAGCAGATTCGGTCGAGGCGCCTGACTCAAGCGACGTTGTGATGGGGTGCGAATAATGCCTGGAGTTGATGGAGTCGCCATGTCTTGGCTGGACTCATATATGGCGTCTGTGGTGGTGCATCGGAAATCTGAGACAGTTCCGTCGAAGGTATCGCTTCGTGAATGGCAAAGGAATGGTCGTAAAAGTCCGATAGCGCTTCGGGCGACGACTCGACTGAAGTGCCAGAAGGATTTGAGCGCGACTCTTCGGCGCTGACATCACTACCAGGAGATTCCTGAGCGATAAAGTCGGAAGGTGTGAAGAACTCGGTGGCTTGAGTATCAGATTGAGTTGGCGGACGCCGACCGATATCGAGCTTTGGCAGAATTGGCCGCATGGAGAGCTTCTCAGTGTTGAGCTGTCTCCAGGAGGGTTTGTTGACGGTGGTTGAATCGGTGGACTGTGAAACCACCTCAAGGTGAGTGCTAGGTGACAACGACTTCTCGCTCCAATCAAGACTCCCTGTCTCCGGGGCGCCAGCGAGGACGATCATGCGCGCCATAGGAAGGGAGACGATGGCAGCGCCAGCGACGGCTAGAATGAACGGAACGACACAGCAGAAGCCGGCAGGAAGTATTGCATGCTCGATAAGAGAATACTTCGTTGGCAGAAGCAAGGTGGCGATGTATGAAACACGCGTGGGCGGTGTAGAATTGAGGCAGGAAGGTGGCGGAATCTGGCGGATGAGGCAGGCGCGTCACGGCTTTGGCAGTGAACACGTCCAATTACTTTGGCTGTGTCAAAAGCCGCCGTGTCGCGATTGAATTGCTGCCTACGGCGTAATCTGCGTCGCGAAGCTCTTTGACGATTTCTTGAGGTCTTATCGAGGAAATCTTCAATAAATCAAGGAACCATTAGGCAGCTCTCCCCAGACCGATCGTTGGTCCGTGAGAAAATTGTTGGGGAATTCATTAGAAATTTGCCAAGTGTCTGGGGTCACGTTATTCACCCAGTATGAACTAAGCGAAAGCCCAATCTTACGAGCCGGCTGCAAGGGAGGACATGCCGCTAACCCGGCACGGTTTGCAATTCTGGCTGACCTGTTCCTCAATACTGTATTTCTCTCATGAGAGCCATCGCGTATCTCGTAAGGTGCGCGTAGCTGGTCAATGGTCGTTCGCATCAGAAGATGCGCGATTCCGGACTAACACGCTTGAGATACGCTTTCACAGTGTCCAGCCTCGGCATAGTTTCAGGCAGCCGCCCGAACCGCATCATCGATTTTCGTCCACGATCCTACCAGCAATCACTTCTGGCGTCTCCATAAGAACGACGTTCTGGAACTGTTGACGGGTATCAGCAGGTCCAAACCTAGCACGTCTCGCAACTTGAGCGGCTAGGATCACTGCCCGTCATCGCCATCGACTTGCTGCACTTCAGCTCTCAAGACGTGATCAACACTCTCTCAACTCAACGGCCTGATGTCCTGATATATTCAGGCTTCCTAGACGGGTCCCATACAGACATGTATCCTTGTGCGACCGATAGAGACGATGTCTGAGTACCCGGAATTGCTGCGCTGCAGTAGGTGAGTTACTAGAGGCAAACATGACCAGATGCTTCGTCCCGCAGTTCCAATGTTTCGGGACGGTTCGTCGCAGAGCAAACATGGCTGGATGAAAGTTGGACGGGCTCTGGTGGTCAGAATATCTGGCAAGGTAGGAGAAGCACGTCCTAGAGACGCCTCTATGTACCGTGCGCTGTGTTCTGTCCACTTTTCATGCGAACCATAACGACGACGGCACTTCTCAGGGACACTGTGATCATTCGTTTCTCTGCTATGCACACCTCTCAAGCGCCGACTTGAGGGGCAGCTCCACTGTCTCGTCGCCGTTCACCAACCCACTCACGCACCAAGCAGATCAAAGCAATCAACGCTCCAGGCAACCTGTCCCTTCCCCGTGCCTCATCATTCCCTCACCCTCAACCCCGTCCCTCCACTCCTCTGGAGAATCAGAATCATCAGCATACTTCATCATACGCATACAAAGAGAACATCATACGCATACAAAGAGAACACCATGGACAACATCTCACAGCAACAACGGCTATGCGAGGCTCCGCACGACAGCATGGAGATAATAACACTCGCGACAGAGATCCCACGCGGCAGGTATGTGGTCAGCCAGTTCTGCTCCCTTCCACGTTTCTAGGATGGTGTCCGGTCGAGAAAACCTTGTGGCTTCCATCTACACCTCCTAGTCTCCCACGCCGTACTTGCTACGACTGACGAAGCTACTCAGAGTTAGCATCGGCAGTGGCAATGAGCCCTTCGCCCGTAGGATCTCAGTGGTCGAGGCTAGATTCCCATATATCGCGATGACTCCATTTGCACGCGGTATCGTGGCTCCTTTGGTCGAGCGCCTCAGCGAGCAGATACAATTCGAAGACTCGCTGAGGCGACTCAAATATCATGTGCTGCAGAAGGAGGAGCAGCGATTGCTTGCCAACTTACGCTCCGAGCATGCCGCATCTCAGGCAGCGGCACATGAAGCTAAGCTCGACAGTCTGCAGCGAAGGTTCGACGACCTGATGGAAAAGAGTGGTGAACTCGAAAACTGGATCCGCGATTTGCAGACAGAGAAGGACAACCTCAACCAAACACTTGACAATCGGAATCGCCAAATCACGCAGCTCCACGAAGATCTGGCCACGGAAGAGGTCCGATCGTCTGCTTCAGCTCAGCAGGTCGCTGCTGCTGCGGAAGCAAAAGCGGAAACAGATAAGAAGATTGCGAATTTCGATTCCGACTTGCACCAGGTTCGGGCTGAGTTGAAGGCCAAGACTGACGATGTTCGCGAACTTGAGAGACAGTATTGCAAGCTCACCGAAGAAAGCCAGCAGCTTCAAGATGAGCTCGAGATGAAGACTGATGACGCCAATCAACTTGAGGAGCAGCATCGTGCTCTCACCGAAGAACACCAGCAGCTTCAAACTGAGCTCAAGGTCAAGACTGATGACGCCAGTAGACTAGAGGAACAGCATCGTACGCTTCGCCAAGAACACGAGTCGCTGAAAGACAGCGGTTGCGCATTAGAGGAGCAGTTTCGTGCACTAAACGTAGAACATAAGCGTCTTCAATTCAGCGCGAAGGCCTTGAGCGAGCAGATCGCCGCCCACAACCGAACAATAAACAGACACGCAGCTACCATCATCAGCCTGGAACAAGACCGCTCACAGCTTCGAAACGAGCTTCGACAGGTCAGAGAACAAGCCGAGCAGGAGCAACAAGACCACGAGATCGTCAATGCGGCGTTGATGAAGTCCGAAAAAGAGTGGAAGGACAAAGCTGAAAAGAGAGGCAACACCCTCAACACATACACTGCAGAGAACAATGGTCTTAAAGCCACAAATGAGGCGCTCAAGAAGACCTTGGAAAGCCAGAAAGCAGAAATGAAGAAGCAGAAGAAGATTGCCGACGAAGCCCACCGCAGATATACCGATGATCTCGCCAAGAAAGACAAACAGATCAACGAGCAGCGAACGGCACACGAGCAAGCTCTTCGGCGCCAGGAAGCCGAGCTGAAGCAGGAGCAGGCTCACACCGCCGCAAAGTTGATGAGGCTGAGGCCACGGTAGAAGAGCTGCAGGAGCGCAATGAAGAGCAAGAGGAAGATCTCAAGAAAGCACGTACGTTGTGGAATTGCTCAAGAGATGCGTTCGAGCAGATTGGCGCATACATCCATCCTCGGAGTCATGCCAACACAGAGATGGTTCAGCCACCCCAACAGCTTGCGGACGGCGCTGCGACTCGTGACAGCGCCGAGCAGGGCCGAGTGTCCCGAATGGCTCAGAAGCAGGCAGACGGGGCCACTCGTCATGCCAGCACCGAGCCGAAACCACCATCAGGATCAGTTCAAGAGCTCCTCCAACAGCCGAGGCATGCCGCTCCTGTCCCAGCGGAGACAGCACAGCCGTCGAAAGACGCTCCAAAGCTACCGACTCCGACTCGAGGAAACGCCGAGACAGCACAGCTGCGGAAGCGGAAGCCAAGTTCTAGCTGCAAGATTCCCAGCCCAACGAGTAAGAAGGCACGTACAGAGAGTGCGCGTTTAGAGCATCTCAAGAAATGCACGGATTGAATTGTATACTTCGTATGCACACAGCATAGTGATGCTAGCCTGCCCTTTCCACTTTCCAAAAGCCTGCACATGCTAAACAGTCGTGAACAATTGTAATAATACACTTCAGTCATGCCAGCAGGATGCAAGCCATTATCTCATGACCAAGTCATGCTTTATTGCATAGAAACAGCGTGATCTAGATGGGTAAGGCAACATGTGAGAGTGTGAGATATGCTTTTACAGTAGTTTCAGGCAGCTACCTGCAACTCGTCATTAATTTCTGTCTTCTATATCCTACTAGCAATCGTTTCCGGTGTCGTTAGAAATACATTTCTCTCCTCCAACTTTGGTGGCTAGCAACACTATCCATGTCCAGCGTCGTCCTTCACTTGATGCGAGTGCTACTCCTGAGATGTACCTTCATACTCTGCCCTAGGCGGCTTTGAGTCTCGATGTCTTACAAGATCCGTGGGCGACTCGCTATATGTTCAGGTCAGCAACGTTGCATGATAACTCCAGGCGGCAATCGAGTCGCAACGTTTGCTGCGCTAGAACCAGGTGAGCCTGCTATCATGAAGCTGACCAGATGCGGCATCCCGCGGTTCCAATGTTTCGGAACAGTGTATCGCAGGGTAAACGTGGCTGGGCCAGAGAGTGGCAGTTATCAGCGGCCAGGCAATCTTGTAACGGCCATCAAGCGCGACCTCCTAATCTGTGCCACAGTAGGTCGTGGATATCTTCTAACTGCCTGTCCACTCGACTTATATCTGCACACTGTGGTCTTGCAGCGACTACGTCGGTCTCTGCTCTTCTTTGCTGGTTCACTACGTTTTTTGCTGGTTCACTACTGTCGTCACATTCAGCAGACGCCTTGCTAGAGTGGTCCTCATCAGTGCCTGTACCAGCTTTTACTCCTTGTCAGAGCAGGTTCATCAGAGGCCGAGAGGATGAACATCCAGCAACATCACGCACCGGTGATGACTCCTCGGACACCTTCTGTACCATCGAACGGACCTCCAATGCCGACACCTCCGGCGGAACGTCCGATGGCCACGTCACGGAGAGGCCCTCCATCCGCTACATCACCGGCACCGTATCCAGTGAGTGCAACTCATATGGGTGCTCAAGGAGTGCCCGCACCACAGACAATGCATCAATTTCAGGGCAGGTACGTACCTACATTGTCACGTCCACTCACCTCTCTTGTCTTGAATGGGACCCAACGGGCGTTCTCCTCAACTCGTTCAGCACATTTCGTCAAGCTCCTTCCTGTTGTTGCAGCGTACTACGTCGCAGTCATTTGTACTGACAAATGCTTGTTTCTAGCCAGGACGGTAGTATTAGCAGCTCTTCTGTCGTGCCGGTGCAATCTCCATTCCGATATTTTGACCTCGCAGGAGGACTCATTATGCAGCATATCCACTATCCTAAACTTCTGCAACTTGGTCAGAACCTGCAGCGGGAGGTCGCATCCTTGCGAGTCAAGGATTTTGCAATGGAGGTCCAAGACAAGGTCCTACGCGCTGACCACCAAGTTCGACAACTCCGGGGATTGAATGGCACGCTGTCTGGGCAAGTCAAATCTTTCGCAGATGAAAATGCAGATCTCAGCAAGGGAAAAGTCGATCTTGAGGCGAGAGTTGAGCAGCTCACAGGAGAATTGAATGAGTCAAAGACAGAAGCTGCTCGACTAGAGTCAGAAGTCTCTGCCCGGGATAGAGGACTCAACGCGAAAGATCGAACAATCGCAGCGCTACAATCGGAGTTGACATCCCTCCGAACTGAGCTGAAGGAGTCTAACAACAAGTCAACCAGCCTAGAGAAAGAGAAAGATGACCTTGCCAAACAGACCCAGCACCTGGAAGATCGTGAGGAGGAATTATGCAACGTGGTTCATACCTACAAGACAACGATCGAGGGACAGTCCAATACTATCACTACTCTCGAAGGAGAGCTATCCAAGCTCCAGGAGCGACTTGAGAAAGAGCAAGAGACTGCCCGCCAGGATCGAGTTGGCCATACAGCAGCTATCGAGAAAGCCAGTGCTGACTTGAAAGCTTCCGAAGAAAGAGCGCTTCAGAATAGCAAAACCATCGCAACGAAAGACGACGAGATCAGGGGCCTCAACGCCACGGTCGAGTCACTGCGAGCAGCAATTGAGAAAGAACAAGCCGACAACAGAGGCCTGGAACAAGATGCCGACAAAGCGCGCTGTCGGCACCTTGACGACATCGCCGAGAGAGATGCAGAGCTCGACAAGCAACACCGTGCGGTTGAGGCGGCGCAGAAGCAGACCAACCTGATAGAAGACGAGTGGAAGCAAAAGCATGCACGAACGGTGCTTCAGTTGGCCGCAACGCAGCTCGCCGTGAATAGGGCGGAGAAGCGTAATCAGAAGCTGCTTGAGACCCTCCTGGCAGCGAAGGACACATTCGAGCAAGTCGTCATAAGCGCTCTAGAACGGTCAAACTGCCAACGAGTCAAGGAAGGTGACAGTACAAAGTCGCAACAGTCAGGTCCTGCCCAAGCGCAGGCAGCAGAGCCGAGAGATAGCGCTCCTGCCGACGTGATAACAGTGGAACGATCACACCAAGCGCAAAAGCGAGCAGCTGACCCTGAAGACGATGCAGGATCGGATCGACCTCGGAAGAGACAGTCGCTCGTTCTTAAGATGTCAAAGCAGGTCAGCCCTGAGAAGCAAGCACATATGGAGTAGAGTAGTGCACGGATCGAATCGTATACATTGTATGCACACAGCCCAATGCTAAACCACCCGTCTCGCTTTCCAAGACCTGCACATGCCAAACAGTCGTTAACAATCGTAATGATACACTTCTCCAGCAGCAGGCATGCCCCAGTCTGACACCCAAGCCGTGCTTCGTGCCAGGACAACACCTCCTGCTCGTCGGCTCACTACCGTTTGAACAACGCCCCAACCTCCGCCTTCTTCCACTCAATCTCCAGATTCCCCTCATAGACCTGCCGCACAATAACATCCATTCGATCCCACGCATGATCATACCGTATGTTGCACTCCTCCAGCACCCTACTAATCAACCCCTTCCTACTGTCCGCACTATGCGCCGCAGCCAAATCAGCATCAACATCGCCAAAATGCTTATCGACCTCTTCTTCAACGTCTCCACGCCCTTCCTCACCTCCTTCGCATCATAGCTGCTCAGCACCTTCTTCGCGCTGCTCCGACTGTGACTTGGCTTGTTGGCAATCACGGTTGGGTTGCCCTCGTTGGTCTTGAGGAGTGCCTCAGTACTCTCTAAGAAGTCGAGCCACTTGCCCATCGGCCGACGGATGACCGCGTCGACATACTGGCTGAGGTGCTTGTACATGTCCTTTTCGGCGCGGTCGCGCCAGTCGCGGAGAATCATGTTGTCGTGGACCTGGACTTCTTCGAGGTAGTGGTTCATGTTCTCGATCAGGAGGATGTGGTAGTTCAGGGCTTCTTTGTCTTCGGGGTCACCTGAGCCGGCAGCAGGGGCTGTAGTGCTCGCGACGCCGGTAGAGGTGCCGCTGGCGGGGTTGTCTTTGGCGATGAAGCTGAGAGATTCCCACATTGCCTTTAGGATGCGGGAGTAGGCGTCGTTCAGGATGAAGCGAAGTTCTAGGGACTCGTTGTGGTAAAACTCTTGTGGGATCATACCTTCGACGATGGAGCTGAAGATTGGGAAGGTGCGCATGAACGGGATGATGCCTTTTCGCTTGCTGACCTTGACTTTGGTCTCCTCGATGGCTTTGACCTGCTCGTCGATGAACTTTTGGAAGAGGCCAGCCAAACGGTCGTGGAGTCCCCGCAGAGCGCGAGTCATGTATTCTTGGTTGGTCTCTTCGTAGGTAGCGAGAGTGCGTTCGAGCGCGCATAGAACGCCCACGGCCTGAAGTTGGTCAGTGGCACAAACCCAGTCCGTCAATTGTTCCAGTTCTGGAGTCCAGAATGAGTAGATGCCCTCGACTGTGTTCTGGACTTGTTTGGCCATGTCGCGATCTGCATCGTAGGGCAGCTGTGTGGATAGGTTTGGCAGGCTCCGCTGTGCAGAAGTTTTCGAGCCAAGGTTATCCAGCCAGTCGACACTGGTCTGAGAAGTGAGATGGAAGAAGTGAACGATGAAGTTCTGTTCCTCGGCAACTACCTTTGCCTGCTCTTGCAGCACAGAATCAAAGATCTCCCATGCATCGGGTTTCCCGTCGCGTCGATCGAAGGTTCGTCGAAGTCCACCAGCTTTGACAGTCTTGCCACGCTTGACTGTCAGCTTTCTTGCAGCAGTAGATGTCATGGATTCTTCCCCTTTGTCTTTTTCCTGGTGGGTGAATAACGCCTCAAGCTCTTCACCGGCAGGCTTACTGGCTTTCTTCTTGTTATGGCTGATGTACTCGCGGAAATTGTCCACGTAGGCGTTCTTGATATTGATCTCGTACCTTGATATCAGGGTCGACCATTCGTAGCTATTGACCTCCCGTACAAATAGCATGATTGGGCTGTAAGACCAAAGCTCCTGGCGAGAGGACTGCAGACTCGGCAGTAGTAACGATGAGGATGAGACTGATGCGAGACTGCGAGAATTGTCTTCGCTGGTCCTTTGCTCAGTTTGCTTGAACATTGCAGTCATGTGCTGATTGAATCTTCGCAAGAACTGAAGTGTTTCTTCTCGATACTCTTCCTTCTTCTGCGTGACAGCTCGCATCTGTCCAATTTCTTGATCTGCGTAGACACCGACGCCGCTTCGTTCGTTGCAAGTTGATGCTGCCTTTCTCGTTTTGTTTTGCCGGATCTCTGGATCGATTGTCAACAGCGCTCGGTAAAGCGTGAGCAAAGACATTTCGATTGACTGAACGCCGTCTGCAGAGTCAAGCGGTGCGCTTTGCAATGCACGGAGGTCCGACGATGATATGGTGAGGGTCTTGAGTAGACCCTGGAGTTCCGACTGCAGCAGTTTCTGGTTCGCTGTCTGCACTTGTAGACCTTGTGACTGAGCCTCGATATACTCGATGTCTTCGGCCAAGGTATCAAGCTCGTGAGAGTAGAGCGTGAGCAGTCCGTCCATCTCTTCACACTCTGCTATCGCTTTGTCAAAGGCTCTGGACAAGTCAGCGACTTTGACCTCCTGCTGCTCAATATGACCGAGCCACCCAGCCGCCTGAGCGCGACCATTCTCGCGTCTAATGGCAGACTCGAAGTTCTCGATCTTCTGCTTTTCAGATAGGCGGCCCTCCCAGCCAAACTCTGTTAAAATCTCATTGAAATCGGCGCCGCGACCTTCCATGACCCGAGGATCGACTCCAAGAATGGCGCAATACTTTCCGACCTCGATCTCAAGCTTTTGCCGCTTCTTTCGTTCGGGCGAGCCAGATCTGACAGGCTCTGAGGGTTCGAGTTTCGTCAGTTCTTGCGGCTCATCTACAGGTCTTGGTGTCTCGGTGGGCGCCTTGACGCTGTTATCTGTTGCGGTCCTTTGAAGCTGCACTTTTGGTAGGAAAGCACTAGCCAGCGGCGTCCGGGGCCTGTCCTTGTCTTTCTCTGGGGGAGGACTGGTGATGCTCGGCTTGTCACTGGCAACGCTGTCCGTGCTCATGCCTCTTAGTAGAGGAGCTGGGACGACGCTGGTGATGCCATCGGGCTCGTTTGAGTTCTTGTCTTGCATCGCTTTCAGCCGTGCGCCAGCGCCGCCCTGCCGTGGCTGGAAAGCACTTGCCGCCAGCGCGGCTTTCCGAAATTGATTGGCAATATCCTTAGCAGACTTCTTCTTCATCATTGGTCCAAGTCCTGGTCGATACTCCTCTTCCTTTTCTTTCTTCGTCGACAGCTCGCTCTCCGGAGCTTTCACGCTGTCTGGCGAGGCAACGACATTGTCTCCGACAGGCGTCAACGGAGACTCTGACAGAATGTGCTCGGCTGGCAGATCTGGAGGACCCTGCATGACTGCATCGTTGCCCTTCGTGTCGCTGGCGGCTTTGGTGTCAAAATACTCCTTAGGCTCTGTTGACTGCTTAGCCTGAGTGGTGATACCTTTCGAGAGCTTGAGGGGCTCGGGCTCATCATTGCGGCTTTCATTTCTCGTGGCACCCGGACTTGCAGCGGGTGTAACGAACTGGCTGGCCGACGGACTCTGTAGGGACTTCTCGCTTCTAGCGGCCTCCCTATTGCTGCCTATCTGTGGACGCAATCGGTCCGGAGGCGGATCATTTATTGGAGGGACAGGAGGGACGGGTTCTGTGGGCTTCCTCTCGGCAGCTGTAGATGGTCTGGATGGGTTTGAGTAGTCGCTTGCGGCTGCTACGGATTCCTGGCTCTTCGAAAACGAGAAGTTGCGCCCACCGGGACCATATTGAGCCATGGCATTCTTTGGCACGCCATTCTGTCTATTTGCAGGCAACTCTGATATACTCTCGCTCGGTTGAGTAGACGATACCGATGGTTTGGGGCTCGCCGAAGGTCGCAGAGGTTGTGGCATATCTGACAGGGAGCCCCAGGTCCCTGACGAGGCAGACTTATCGCCCAAGGAACGCTTTCTAAGATCCTCGGTCGACTCGATCTTAGCTGGGAAGCGTGCCGGTGAACGCGTGGGCTCTTCGGAAGGCATTCGTTGGCCCTCGCGTGTTTCAGGCCGGACATTGGTACGATTGTACGGACGATTCTGTGGAGGATCCGGCTGTTGGTTGGGCCGAGCTGGTGCTCGGAGAGCTAAGGGCGACTGCGGGCGAGGAGACATCGCAGCTGGCATCGACGGAGGGGTGGGCACAGGTGAAGGCAGACCACCGGCGTTTAGGTTAGGTGAAACGCCGCCCATGGCTGGTGTGTTGCCCGGGGTGCTGGCTGTGAGCATGTCCATCTCCTGAGGCGCAAAACCTATCAGCTGTGGTGCACGTCCGCCGGTATACTTTCGAAAGATCTTGGTCAAGCTTGCAATGAAGAAGTCCTTCTCTTTCGCCGTAGACGCTTGCCAATAGTATGGTTTGCCCAACGTGACCAGAAAACCGGTAGTGCCAGCCCATTGTTTCTCCATACTCTCCTGATTTGTACTTGGGTTGAATGCAGTGTAGGACTGGATGGCGGACAGCTCATCAAGATTCCAGGTCTTGCCGATGGAGAAAGAGCCATTGGGATTCTCGCGGGCTTTGTGGACTCTAACCTTGCCCGAGCGCCGTACAGCCACCAGAATGATTCTGTTCTTCTTGTTTGCGGCAGGCGAATTGGCAGGAGCTGGCGAGGACGGGTACATGGCATCTTCGGCGACGCGTACATGTGTTATATACGACTCGAGGTTGGTGCCATCTGGGTCTCGTTTGGCGAAGCAACTCTCAATGATCCTTTTCTTTTCATCTTCGAAACGAGCAGCCCGATCTTGGTTGCTCAAAGCACTGTCGCTTGTGTGCCCGGGCAGGCTCCCGAGGGAGCCATTGCGCGTGTCAGGACCAGCCTGCTGAAAGCCACGGCCACTGTTCGGTATTCCACCACGTTGCTGGTTCATGCCGCCGTAACTCATTATGGTGATCGTACATGGCCCGGTTCATGTGCAAGGGCCATCGCGATGCGTTTGTTACATCCGCAGAACAAATGAAGTGCTGGTGAGCTGATGCTCAGTTGAATGTCATTGATCTACCGCACCGAGTCGCAAGGCAGTCACGGTCGGATTCATTGATGAGACACTCCGAGTTCGCTTAGAGTAGACTAGCGTCAAGGCAGCTTCCGCTCCATCCACACTCCTCGGCGTCGGAAAAACGTTGTCCGCGAAAGTCAAAAAAAGTTGTCGTTGGAGATCGCTCGCAAAATGAAAGAGATCGAGAACTGATCAACGTCCAAGAGCAGAACTCGACTATTGGCGGTAACCTGGAATATCTGGCGGCCACATTGCTACCTCAGTGCGTCAAGGTAGACCCTCTCTTCGCATAGTCCAGCGGACCACCAATCTGGTCAAGATGAGTGCTTCTCAGGGCAGCGGGCCTACACCGCGTGCTCTTTCGATCATTGACAATTTCTTCCGGCAGCACGACTTGAGTGCGACTCAAAAAGCATACAAGAAAGAGCTGAAAGAGCGGAATCTGGCAGTCGAGCCAAGCGCAGTGGGCGACGCAAGTCTAAGAGTCTCTACTGCTGGCCGCCAACGTGCCTCTGCCGGATTCCGAGTCGTCGGAGAGCAGTTCTTCATCGTCCGGGTCCGATAGCGACGACAACGCTAGCGTGAAGAGCACAGAGTCTTCGAAGTCTGCAAGCAGCTCATCAAGCAGCTCCTCGACGAGTTCGTCAAGTTCATCGTCAAGTTCGAGCACAGATTCCAGCAAAGGTGCGAGTAAAGCCACGAAGAAAGCAGGAAAGGCTGTCAAGACCAAAGGCGGCCGGCGATCAGTCTCGTCGTCCTCCTCTTCCTCGTCTTCATCCTCGTCTTCTTCGTCATCGTCCTCGGACAGTGACGCAGATGACGAAAGAGAACAGCCCGCAGTGTCAAAGAGAAAGGCAGCCATACCCTCCACGGCAAGCCCGAACCCCCGAAAAAGGAAATTGTCTACAAGCTCTGCATCTTCCTCATCCTCATCCTCCTCATCGGGATCCGACTCATCCTCATCCTCCGAGGACGAGCCACCAAGCAAGAGGGCCAAGCAAAGCAAATCTGAGACATCCTCATCCAGCGAGTCGAGCTCAGAAGACTCGGATCAGGTCACGAGCGACAGCGAGATGCCATCAAAGACCGCGCCGAAAGCAGAAAGCGACGATAGCAGCACCTCGGGCTCCTCGACTTCAAGTGAGGGCGAAAACGACTCCAGTTCAAGCTCAGACGAGGAGATGCAGGATGCTGCGCCAATTACTCAATCAGCACCGAAGCAGACTGATGTTGCAGAATCAGATGTTGATGGACGGGCAGGCTCGTCGTCTTCTGGAACGGTGATAGGAGAGAAAAAGCCATCACCCGAAGTGGACTCGGACATACACCCGTCACGTCGCGGTCAGATGATGAACGGCACAAGGAAGCACGAGGGCGCAAGGCCGACACCCCTAGCGCAGCAATCAGCACTGGCTAACGAGAAAGACTTCTTATCAAACAAATACGTCTCGTACGATTATGCGGACCGGGCATACAAGGATCTGTCTGTCACGCGTGGCAAGGGCTTTACAAAAGAAAAGAACAAGAAGAAGCGTGGTAGTTATCGTGGAGGCATGATCGACATAAGTGGTGGAAAAGGCTTCAAATTCGATGACTAGGGTGATTGGGGACGGCTTTAGACGGTCAATGCTACATCTGCATCAGACGCATGGACATATACGGATTCACATTTGAAAGCATTCACCGCTTTACCCGCGACTCGGTCCGGAAGCATGTCCGCTACACCGCATCGTAGGGAGAATGGGCTGGTCATTGACTAAAACCAAGCCTTTGGGCCAAGGCACCAGCTGCGAGCTTGTTCTGCCGCTTCAGCCGCCGCTTCAGCCGAGTCTTGTGGACGAGAGCTTAGTCCATATTTCGCAAGTCGCTGCATTCTAGCACGTAGACACGAGGAGATTCGGAAGGTGGCGACGAGGAGAGAATCGCAACAGCACGTGCCTGCAAATCACGAGGCAGGAAACGGCCACGAGTATTATACCCTGGATAAATGTCCGCAGACCGAAGCTCTACTAGTCGAAGCTCTAACAAGCTTTGACAAGCTAAAGGTGACATCACCAATGGCCTCGGCTGTCACTGGTGGGTGTGACAAACCTCCTACCCCACTTGACTACCACTCACTACCTTCGTGTTCCTGTTCCTTCAGTGCTACTGCAGTTGTAACCTCAGACCAGCTTTGCGCACGCCGCGAAGGTTTTCAGGTACAAGCATGGGTCGGTAGGTCGGTCGATCCTGTCCGTCGGAGAGCTCATGAGCTTCCCACGTGCGTCCTGTGATTGAGTATTTTCAATGCCTACAAGTAGATGGTGCTTCGCGCGCGCCGGGTTTCTCTGCTCGCAGTCGCCTCATTCTAGCGACTTGTATCTCGTACTGCAGACATGGCGACTCTCAGTCTGGTGCTCACTTGCATCGCAGGCTTGGCCTCCGCTGCCGTGCTTGACAACCGTCAGGCTTCGTCCTCAGCGAGTGTTGAACAGATCTTCCAGACCTTTCCTCAGATCTTTGCAGGACCAACGAAGACAGGTTCGGCGCCGTTTCTGGCAGAGTAAGTAGGGACAAGCACTTTCGCTATGCTCAGATTCGTCCCTTACGCTGCTGGTCAAGCACCAAGCTGATCAGAAGTCCAGGACCAACCCAGCTGCTTTCGGTTCGTTGAGCTATGTTCCCAACACTCCATTGGCAACGGCGCTGCCAATCCAGGGAATACAGTCGGGCCAGAACATCTTCCTGTTGATGGGTCAGCTCACACCGTATCAGCCTAATCCAGTTGGATTCGGGTCCAACGAATATAGCCTGCCTCCAGGAACGAACATTTCCCAGGTTCACCTGCTGTCTCGGTACGTGACTTCTCGTGTTTCACCGGTCATCACCATTCCTTGAGTGCAGGGTGGCTGACGAGTGACAGCCATGGCTCGCGCTACCCAACAGGAGACTCATCCGTGTCGAGCTTCGGCAGCAAGCTCCATAACATCACAAGTAACGGCACCGCTTCTTGGTCGGGAGAGCTGTCTTTCCTGAACAGCTGGACCTACAAGATGGGAGCCGAAATTCTTGTTCCCAAGGGCCGCCAGGAGCTGTACGACTCTGGCGTGCTCTTCTACTATAACTATGGTCATCTGTAAGTTTTCGGCAGGCTAAGGTATTGGCCGGCGCTAATGACGGACCAGGTACAACACAAGCACAAAGATCCTCGCACGTACAACGACCCAGGATCGAATGTTAAAGTCTGCAGAGAACTTCATGGCTGGCGTTAGTGGTTCTGCTAGAGCAAAAGACATAGCAGCTGACAAGTGGTACAGTTCTTTGGCCTCGAATGGACCAAAAATGCGACTCTGGAAGTTGTCATTGAGCAATCAGGCTTCAACGTGAGCTTTGATCAGTCCTCAGAGCGCTGACATTGCTAACACCTGAGGCATAGAACACGCTTGCCGGTTACTTCCAATGCAACAACAGCAACAACTACTACTCAACAGGTGGCAACAACGCAAGCCGCATCTGGGAGAACATCTATCTCGCCAACGCAACCCAGCGTCTGAAGGCCCTGTCGGGCGGTTACAACTGGACCGTGGCCGATACCTACAACGTAAGATCACTCATCTCCCGCAATTCAACGCTAACAGCAGCTTAGGCACAAACCCTCTGCCCCTACGAGACAGTCGCCTTCGGCTACAGCGCCTTCTGCGACCTCTTCACCTACGAAGAATGGCAAGGCTTCGAATACAGCATCGACCTCCAGTTCTACGGCAACAACGGCTTCGGCTCCCCCGTCGGCCGCGGCGTAGGCATCGGCTGTGTAGAGGAGATCTACGCCCGCCTCCAAGGCCACCTCTACAACCTCCCCGCCGGCGCAACCCAAGCAACGTGACCCTCGACACCTCCTCCGCCACCTTCCCCCTCAACCAAACCCTCTACATGGACTTCTCCCACGACACAAACATCTACGCCATCATCTCCGCCTCCGCCTCCGCCAATTCAACCAGTCCCTCCCCGCCACCGGCCCGCCCGCCAACCAGCAAGCCATCGTCTCCCACATGACCCCCTTCGGCACCCGCATGTACTGGGAGATCATCACTGCCCCATCGCCAGTCAAAGCCCAGCGCCCCGCCGGCAGCAACTTAACCATGTCAGATTACTACGAGTCAGGCAACACCACGAAATACGTGCACATCCTCCTCAACCAGCGCACCATCCCACTCTACAAATCCTACCCCGAATGCGAGGTCCGCGACGACGGCTGGTGTGAGCTAGAGACCTACCTGAATGTTCTCGGCACGCTCCTCGACCAGGCGGACTACGAGCAGGCGTGCTTTGGGACCTACCCGGTGGCGAAGTATGGGGAGATCTCGGACGGGCGGCCGTTGAATGCGACGATGAAGGCGAAGAGGGATGCGAAGCGGGTGCATCACAGTCTGGCGAGGGAGTTGGGTGCGCAGAGTTTGTGGCATCGTGAGGCTGTGATGTGAGTTTGAGGCAGCTTGTTATGCGGTAGAATAGATTATATAGGACAGATAATGTATGTAATGCGGCCTAATGCCCCGCTGTCTGAGTAAATGTGTGATCATTGATCAGGCACCTTTATGAGACATGTTGAGTACTGTCCTGTGCTCGGATCTGATGTGCAATTAACAGTTTATGGCAGGCTATTTCGGATTGCAGCCCATAATCAATGTCGACGTTGGGCAGCAGGAGTAACCCTGTCATCCGGCCGTACTTAATGCTATTCCCATCGCTTGTCAATTGGCGGGCCTAGTCGTGGACTAATATTGTCTGTAGTGTTCTCGAGGGCCGAGCCATCCGACACACACGAGTATATGTCGATTTGCAAACAGTGAACATAGAATTATTTAGCCATATCTCTACTCGCAATTCATGCTCAAAAGGCTGGACCTCTCATGACTTCGCACCACAATCTCCACAAGCTGCCCGGACCGTACGCTCTCCTGAGATCCAATTACCAGCTAGCCAGCCCCCTCTCCCGATCGAACCCACCCCTCAGCTGCGTCCCCGGCTTGACCACCTTCCCCTGCAGCACTGTATACCGCACAATATTCTCACAATCCTCCGGCTTCACTCTTGCAAGCCAGATCCCTTGCACAGCCTCGTCTTGCAGCGTCTCTTCCTCTTCCGTGTTGCCATTACCAGCTCCACTCGTGACGGCTTTGGTCTGCTTGCTGCCCGCCCTCCGATACACCATGATGTTGGCACTGTACTTGTGTCCGCCGACGTGATTGATAAAGTAGATCCCTACCCCGCCAGGCCGGGCGTCGTGCAGGTCGCGGTGTAGGCCCATTGGTCGGAGAATGCGTTCGAATTCTTTGCGGAGGAGAGGGGCGGATTGGCCGCAGCGTGCATCGCGGGTTTTGTGGCTGCACATGAGGATCAAGGCGCGATGAGGGATTGGGCGGGTTGTGAATTGGGGCATTTTGAGAACGGGTTGGGCGGTTGGGGTGGGTAGCTCGACTGGTGTTGAGGAGCCATTACCGTTAGGCGTGTCAGCTGCTGAATCATATGTTTCGGGTGTAGTTGTGGAGTCGTTGGCGATGCTGCTAGAAGATAGTAATGTGCGATTTGAGGCGGATGTAGCCACGATCGTAGACATGAGCGCAGGAACCTGCTCTGGTCTGACTTTCTCGATAAACGTCCACGAAGGAAGAAGCATGCAGTCGGATCCAGTCTCAATGTCGCAATCACCGTGCTCTCCGCCAGAAGGCATGTTGGAAGCCGAGAGCATCATCTTGCCTTTGCCTCGACCATTCGACATTTCGATCTCCTGGCCGTGCTTCCCAACAGCTTGCATCACGCTACCCTTCTCATCAGCGACATCGCGGACCCAGTCTGTCTTGCCGGTGCCGACAATAAGATGCGTATCCCAGCCATTGACGTGGCCGTATAACTTGTCATCTTCGTCGATACTGAACTTGGCAGGATAGTGTACACTGCATGACGAGCAGTCGTGTAGGCACTCTTCTCCATCAACCGCTGGATCTGGCTTGGGGAATAGTGCAGTCTCTGTAGATGCCTTTGTGAATCCTGCTGTGCCTTGGAAGTTTGCTGATGATCCGGTAGGTGTTAGGAATGACCGGCCCCTTTCTAGTAGTGATTGCATCTTTCGTTTGGCACTTGGCATACTGGAAGGAGAAGAAGCCTTGTGACGTTGGGGAAGACGTGATTCTTTTTATCAGATTGATAATAATTCTCCAGTGCGGAACGGTGGAAATAAATTTCTCCACTCGGGCGGATCGTGTCGCGAGACCCCAGACAATGCTGGTGGACTATAAGAAGGCGGAAGACGATTGTCAGAAGACTTCGGGATCAGGCGGTCGTGGCGTCAGAGATGGTAGTGAGTCGAATGTCAAGATTGAAGTAGCATCGTGCCTGTCTATTAGGGAACGCTCCTCGCTCATAGATTGGTTGATGACCGATTATCACCGATATCTCCCTACCGTTGAATGCTACAATATGGCTTCTGCCTTACGAGAGAAAGTGATTGATTGGCAGTAGCGACCAAACGGGTAGCCACAACAGGTGGGTCGCCGTTGGGTGACGTGCTTGCCATTTCTCGTCCCGAACAATGAGTCCGTAGTAACTTGAAAGAGGGCGCAGATGTCGGAGGATCCGCGGGATGTGGTGGCTACCAGTCTACCGGTCTGATTTTGGCCATACACCTAGGTAGGTACGGCAGTCTTGAAGGGTCAACCCGCCGAAAATGAGCTCTAGTCAGCAACAGCACCACACAGGGCGTATTCTGCATCCCTTCTCCTTCTGGGTGATCAAGGAACGACATGAAATGGATCTGGGTTGCCTGCTTCGACGCTGGACTCACGGGGCTATGTTACGCTACACTGCCCATTCCAGAACTATCCTCCCGTTTGATCCTCACCGTCCCAGACTTGCTCCCAGCCCACGGTCCATCCGCCACCGCTGACTCCGACTCTGGCGTCGTCGACCTATTATGATGATGCTTCCGCCGCACCTTACCCTCATCCGCACTTGTTAGCGGACTCACTCCACCCGCAGCAGATCTTAGCTCTCGCGTTTTGCGTCTCACGCTTGCCGTACTGCTTACGCTGCTGCCTCTACGAAGTCGGTGATCGTGGCTGTCATTTGCGCCATCAACGTCGCCGAGCGCAGGAGTGCTCGAGCGGGAGGATTGACGTGAGTGGGTGTTGTTCGAACTAGAGTCGCGTCGGAGAGATCGCCGACGGTGAGCCTTCTGATCCGCTTTAAGTAGAGCATCTTTCTCGGTCAGGGACAGGCTGTTGTTGGTAGGGTTGCGATTGTGCGAGGAACCACGAGCGGGGTGCGCTTGTTGGGCGTGGTGCTGATGGTGAGGGTGCTTCTCAAGGTCCTGATTCCTCTTCGCGTGATGGCTGTGACGGGGCATCAGACGCCAAGTACCCGTGTACCACTTCCATCCTCCATTATCGCGAGCTTTGTTCCGCCGCTGGACCTTCACTTTCCTACGAAGACCAGCGCGGCGCTCGTTCTCTCGCTGCCAGTATTCACTGCGGTACTCTTCCCAGTTCTCGCGGAACTCTGGAGAAAATGACTTCGGGAGAAGGAGTAGCATGATGTAGTCGCCGCCTTTAGCGAGGTCTTCTTCCACTATGATTCCTGTCTCGTGCTCAACAAGGTGCCAGTCGCTAAATCGTCCACCTTCTTCGTCGGCAAATAGACCAAGAGGAATAAGGAAGCTGAAGTGACTGAGCCACTCCCGGTACCATCTTCGGCGTATGACTACGACGCGCAAGTTGAACGGTCGTAGGCCGCGATTTGTGGTAGACAGCCACCTGCGCGGCCAGCGTACCCCACGCTCGAGCTGGCCGGTAGCCCAGATGAGCAGGAAAGTAGCTAATGAACCCATGAACGCGAGCTTCTGGAGTAGTTCGAAGAGCCAATAGACAGAGCCGCCGCGCTGACCGGAGCCATCTTCTCTGGGCTTAAGGAAGAGAACCCAACCAAGGAACAATGTCCAAGTAGAGAGGACAAGCAAGAAGAAGGTGTTGAGGCGTCGACGAGAGACGAGATGTAGATATTGGCTGCGGAGGGAGGACTCGAGGATCAGCAGATTAAGGTAGATCGTCGGAGGTGAGCTTGGCAGGGCGGAGAGGTCGGGACTGGACGTGTTTTTGTCGGTCGCGGCGGCGGAGGTCAAGGGCGGGAGTGGTGCCGGCGGAGGTGGGTGGACATTGGCTGTGGGCGCGCCTTTGACCAGCTGGTTGAGCGAAGTTTCGCTCGGCATGTCGGGCAACGGACTGCCAGGGGCAGCAAACCGTTGACGCTCTGTGCTATCTTCTGGGATGCATCTGGAATCCGGGGTAGACTGCGGTTGCCAGTGATAGTGAAGAGGACTCAGCCGCGCGAATGCCTTAACTGGGTGGACAGCTCGGCACCGGAACCTCGTCTGGATGACCCTGTAAGAACCACTTCCGGCTAGAAATACGACACAAATACCTACGCGACAGGCACCAGTGTTAAAATCGCGATAGACATGTATGGGTATAGCAGGAGGAAGTGTTAAGTCCGCGAGGCACTTTGATGACGATGTTGAGGGCGGCCAGGGCAATTTCTCGGAGGTCGGAGGCGATGACAACACGGACGAGCGTTGAGCCGACCTTGGACAGCAAATAAAGAAAGCCTCGCCTCGCCACACATATCACTCCCTTCAAGTGCCTTTACATCCCGTCGCTACCGCTACATACTGTCACCTACCATTCAACTTCTAGCCTTGTATGAGGCGTGGAGCACCCTCGAAGCTCCTCCGCGTTGTCCGCAGTACTATCCGTATACAACCTCAGTCGACCTCAGCATATACGTACCGACACAACCTTCCGCCACACCAGCATCAACCGCCCACCATGTCTAGCACAGCAGACTCCGACAACGAGGCGAATGCGCGTTCACAACAAAGTCCTCTTGCCCGTCAACGGGCCGCCGAAAGAGGCGAACGAGGGGGCGGCTGGTTTCCGATGGGATACAAGGAAGGCTTCAGTCAGTGGTGGAGCGCACTGCCAGCAGCTCAAACAGAGAACAAAGTGCTGTCGTACATTCCCTACCTCCAGAAGCCGCCCACACATACACAGACTGGCTCCAAGCCTCCTTCCGTGAACCCATCGATCACATCACTAAATACAGATCCATCTGCGAAGGCGGCTCCAGTCCGCACGAACTCGATAACGGACCCATACGGACCCAGAACGTGGTACTCACGAATGGTGGAACTATCGGGCAAACACCGCGCACTGAATGAGTTCTCGGTAGAGCATCCCGGCGAGAAGGCAGACGAAAATCTGGTTATAATACATGGCTACGGCGCAGGTCTAGGATTCTTCTACAAGAACTTTGAGGCACTCTCCAGGCCGAAAGGCTGGCAGCTCTACGCTCTCGACATGCTCGGTATGGGCCGATCGTCCCGTCCGCCCTTCCGGATAAAGGCAAAGGGCAAGCAGCAGCAGATCACTGAAGCAGAAGACTGGTTCATAGATTCGCTGGAGGAGTGGCGGGTTAAACGCAAGATCGACAAAATGACTCTTGTGGGTCACTCCATGGGCGGATACATGGCAGTGTGTTATGCTCTCAAATATCCCGGCCATCTGAACAAGCTCATCCTTGCCTCACCCGTTGGCATTCCAGAAGATCCATACGCCACACAGGCAGCAATGCCTGAGCCACAGACCTCGACCTTCCAGAACGAATTCGCGCAAGACGCGGAAACGGAAACGACGAAACAGGCGGATGGCAACAACTTTCTCAATCAGCGAAAGAAGGCCGACAAGGCAGCACAAGAAGCACAACAGGCGCCGAATGCCAACCGTCTCCCAGCCGATGGCAAGGAAGTCGCGCCTCGGCGAAGGATACCCAAGTGGGTAACGTGGGCGTGGGACGCCAACATCTCGCCATTCAGCTTTGTTCGATGGTCAGGACCATTTGGACCACGACTGGTCTCCGGATGGACGTCTCGCCGCTTCAGCCACTTGCCCGAAGCGGAAGCCGCTGCTCTGCATGACTACGCCTACTCGCTATTCCGCTTGCGCGGCTCCGGCGAGTATGCCCTTGCATACATCCTCGCGCCAGGCGCTTTCGCACGCAGTCCGCTGATCCACCGAATCGGGCGCGTTGGACGAGGGACACTGCCTGACGGAAGCAATGAAGGTGGTGTCCCTGTCGTGTTGATGTACGGCGAGAACGACTGGATGGACGTCAAGGGCGGGTATGCTGCGAAGAAGCTTCTTGACAAAGCGCGCGAGAAGGCGCTGCAGGGCAAGACTGAGGCTGAGAAACGAGAGGACCAAGGTGGTGCCAAGGTTGTCATTGTCAAAGGCGCAGGACACCATGTGTACTTGGACAGTCCGGACGAATTTAACGCGATCATGAAGCGAGAGATGGACGATACCGCCATGCGATCGAAAGGCAATCGGAAAGGAAGCATGGCCGGAGTGGAGGTTGTTGTGCCAGGAGAGGAGATGGAGGTTCTGCAGCAACGTGATATTCGATACTGATTGAGGATCTGGGTCTGCCTGCTTTGTAGATTTGGTTGCACTGGGGCATAGCAAGGTGTTCGGATGGGGGCTGACTTCGACCGATAAGAGTCGTGGTAGACTATAGAGAGTGGCATATACAGGCCGCAGACAGGCGAGACTTTGTTGACTACCTACAGTGTGCTTCATTTTGTTGCAAATATATTTGTTGGACAACCAACGCATGTGACTTGAATGTCTCCGTCATTAGCCACCTGGGCGCCAGAAAGCTGTGGCGGACAGGCATATAATCAAATCCTCGACGACGATTGCTCTAGCAAGAAGCAGATTATGACTTTGCCAGCCGTGTGAGTATGCACAATGACCACTGTGTTGGCGCGGATAGGTAGTGCTAAGCCAAGCCGGATGACTGGCTGGAAGAAGTGGCTTTGAGTCAGACCGGATGACCATCTGGGAACGAAGTCTTGTTCGCGACCGGATGACTATTGTTTGCCAGACGAACGAAATTTCCATCCAGCGTCAACACACAATACCAAGCCTCGCGCATTGAGTTCTGTCATGGGCTAAACCTGATCGCAATCTGTACTCGTCAAGGCTCGGTGTGCATACATCTATCCGACTGCACTTGTGCAAGGTTCGGAACCTGTCACTACCGCATGATTTTCCAAGAACTCTCTAGGCTGCTGACAACTTCATCTCGCACCGAGGGCCAGCATGGTTCAAGACCTAGCAGTACCTTCTAAAGCGGCGACAATGCCGCGCAACAGATCACGTCGTCAAAGCCATTCTTCGCACGGCTTGTCCGGCGGCAGCCATGCAGCGTCGCAGCATGAAGTTTGAAACGGGCAGCCAAGCGAGCGTCGCGCAGCGTATGCATGTGCTGTGCCTCTCGAAGAACGCATATGCCTAGACACGGCAAGCGATGCGAGTTCTGGGGTAAATCAAATAGAGGTTGACGAGAAACGAACGCGAATGCGAATGCGAGCTCGTGGTACTCGAGTTGGTATAACGTGCTGCCAAGGCCAAGATTTAAAATGCACTGCGCCACGAGCGATGATCTATCACCAATGCGCTATCGTGGTAGGAATCCATATACTCCGCAATATTGCAGGATATACGACGGAGGTGGAGGATCAATGCTTGGTGCCTGGTGAATTCAAATACTGAGTTTAGGACGCCTTTTCTCTGCACAGCCGCAGATGCTAGTGAACGTAGACTGTCGGTGCAGATATTGAGTTCATGGCTTTAGGCACCATGTATTTCGTAGTTGCTGGGAATGGCAAGTGGTGGAACGCTTCTGGAAGCATTTCTCGGAGACTTCGCGCGTGGCAGGCTGAGTACGTACTTGGTACGTGTGAATGATGTCCTGTGCAGGCTCTATCGAGTTGACTTGGGACTGTACGAAGGGCCCGGTGGCGTCTGGTGTTATGCACGATGTTGGGAGAGGATGCATGATGGCTTGTGACCAGCAATTTCGGCGATGTACCTTCTTCATGTGGTGGTCTTGATCCAACTGTAATGCCCTGAAAGGACGAATATGGTCCCAAGACAGCCACGTTGGGCCCTCGACTCAATAAATGCGAGTTGTGCACAGGCCAGAAAAGTCCAAAGGAAGAAGCAGAGC
>NW_017253278.1:0-118941 GCF_001299255.1 Cyphellophora attinorum
TAAAAGACAGGTCGGAAGATCAGCAGAATGATACTCGTTCATCAGGTGGCATTGACCACTAACGACTGGTCCGCAACAACTTCAACAGCCATACCGAAATCTGTCGTTATGGCACGAAGAACACACAAGTCTGCTTGGACTGGCAGTCCCCACGACGAGCTCTTGTCGCAGGATCTCGATCAACCAGCGCCGCCACCACCACCTTCAACTCCTCACAGCATCTTCGCCATCTACGTACTTCGTCAAGTCTACACCGTCATGTCTCAAACATCGATTCAACGCCTCATACAGCTTACCACCAAGCCGTCCAAGAGTCCGGCTTCTGCTGGCTCTGAGTCCGAGGGACCACTTGCCGAAATTGTCGCATCGTCTATGTTCTGCACGATTTCTGCGCTACCTCAGTCCATCGAAGCAGTGGCGAAATACCACCGCCGCTTCCACTTCGATGATGACCACCTCATGGCTCCTCCCACGCCTAGAGAAACCGAAGTGGCCAACTACTTCTCGGCACATCCCGCACCTACCTCCGCTCCACCACCAACATCAGGTGAGCCAACCGAAAAGGCACGGTCAGTACCTACAGCGACCAGAGACTTCCACCCGTCCATGTTCCTCATCATCGACCGCACGGACTACGACACCGAGGGTGTTCTGGCGGTGAAGCTGGAGCAGATGTGGCTTACTCTCCCCAAGAGGAATGACTTTGTCAACGTCAAGCGGGCAAATTACCGTACGATGAGGCTGCCTGCGGACGGCGCAGCGGGGATATTGAGCGGGATCGATGGCGGTGTGAAGTCATGGGACAAAGTCAAAGAAGAAATTGACGAGACTTACCATGGACTGCGCGCGGCATGATGTCTTGGTGAGCTGGCGGAGCTGGCTGGCGGTTTCGCGGGTTTCCAGGCATTTCGAGGTTCGGCCAATGGATAGAGTAGAGATCACGCCGACTATAACTCGTCAGCTCGTTTAGGATCTTCATTTTTGGCTGGATGATGACGCTCTGATGGGGTCCGATTACAGCTGAGTCATCTGGGGTATTGCTGCGTTTTCGTCCAACCACCAATAAGGAGTTGCTGATAGAACACAGTATAGACAGATATATCATTGCTTCACCAATTCTGTCGCTTTTTGCATCGGACGGGAGAAGTCGACCGAAAAGGTTTGGCTCTTGATCATTACAGCATCCAGGGAAAGTAGAAGAAACACATCAAACCCTGCGCGCCCTCAAGTCCAGTGGTACACCATCGAGCCGCCCTGCTTTGATGAAAATAAGATCGCGCTACAGATCGTACGTCGATGCCTCCACCCTTGATTGCTCTCGAAGAGCATTTCCTGGCGACCGCTATCGCCGAAGATGGCTTGGACAAGTACTCCGAACAGCTTAAGCACGTTCCCGGCATGATGGACAAGCTCCTCGACCTCTCTGATCTACGTATCTCCCAAATGGACGAAGGCAATGTAGCGATCCAGGTCATCTCACACTGCGCAGGAGCCAAGACCGTTGCTCAATGCATCAAAGCAAACAATCAACTAGCCACTGCCATCATGCAGCATCCCGATCGGTTTGCCGGATTCGCCACTCTTGACGTTGAGAACCCACGAGCTGCCGCGGAGGAACTTCGCAGATGTATTACCGACTTGCAATTCACCGGAGCTCTTATCGACAATCACACGCCAGATGCGACATATCTTGACGGACCGGAATACGACGTTTTGTGGTCAACGGGGCAAGAGCTCGATGTCCCAATCTACATCCATCCCACTTGGGCCAGCGATGTGGCTCTGCAGGCTCACTACACCGGGCCAAGCATTTCGACGGCGGCTAGCATCAGCATTGCTCACTCCGCCTTCGGCTGGCATTCTGATACAGCTACATCCTTCCTCCGCCTCTTCGCAGCTGGAGTATTCGAGCGCTTTCCCAGACTGAAGATCATTCTTGGTCATTTCGGGGAGATGATCCCGTTCATGCTCGAGCGGATCTGCAATCTCAGCAGGCGGTGGAGCGTCGGGTTCACGCGGAACTTTGAGACAGTGTGGAGGGAGAACGTCTGGGTGACTACAGCTGGAGTGTGGGGAGTGGCACCCATGGCGACCCTGCTGAGGAACACTAGTGTGGACAGGATCATGTTCAGTGTGGACTATCCGTTTGCTTCAAGTGCAGATGGGCTCAAGTGGTGGACGGAGCTCGAACAGAGTGGGCTCCTGGATGAGGAGGGTCTGAGGAAGATTGCGTTTGGCAATGCAGAACGATTGCTGGGCTTGAAGGCGCGCTGAGGCAAAACGCTGGGGTCGGCAACAGCCGATAGCTCAGTCCTATCACTTTTACCGCCTCCTTTGCTTCTAAAGTATACCTGATCAACCATCGCTCCATTGGGTGTTTTCCGATAGGTCATATTTGACAGGTGTCTTGTGTAACGCCGGGTTGAAAACCAGACTGACACGCCGCTTGTCAAACAAGCCCCACGCGGATGACAGAGGACTGCAATCATGTTATTCTGCACCACGGTTGGAGCTCAATCTAACCATCCTTGGGACGAGTCATCTGGAACATGGAAGGAAAACAACATATACAGTGCAATGCGAAGACGACGTCGACGACGATCATCTATAAACTCCTAACCATTGCTACATCCGAATCCTTTGCGAAATTTATGCTCAATCTGCCCATCGCGACGAAAGCGCATTCAGATTTGTCGAACGCCACTGACGAAATCAACTTCTGTCGACAATGGCTCGCAAAGACTTCTTCGAGGTCACCTTACGGTCACAGACCAAGCAGGTCTACGAGCGAAACGTTGAGCGCATGAAGAACACAGAGGACGGTCTTTTCGAGCCCGAGGGAGAGACAATTCCAGATGACGTCGAGCTCTTGAAGCAGCCCGCGAGGACGGTCCGGCAGGTAGAGATCGTAACCCGGATTATACTTTTTCTTTGATCTCTACGTTCACGAAGGATTCGAATACCAGGGAGACGAGGAAATCGCCTTCGAGATCAACGTCGATAGAGGTCACATGGAGACGATTGTGGCACCCCGCGTTGTCTTCAACCAGACCGATGACTTCGCTTGCAGTAGACTGCATTGCCGAGCCAAAAGCGATCCTAAGAAAGAGTTGCCCTTTATATGTCAGTTTACCCAAGGAACGTTTTGGTGTCCCAACTGACCGAACGGTTGACAGTCGACAAAGCCACCAGCCGAACAGGATGCACACCAAGCTGAGGGTCGACGTTTATCCTTGGGCGCATAGGACACAGGTGTGTTCGACACGATGAAAGTAACTGAGCCAGTATTGACGCATGACACTAGAAAGCCAACATACCTCTCGAAACAGACTTGCCTACTGACGGAAAGGACTTGGAAGGCAGTTGCATTCCGGACAGACTCCTGTTCCGCTTCGAATTCAATTGCGTCACTCGCGAGTACCTTCTCGTGAAGAGCAGGAGTGGTAAGAGAAAGACAAACGACAGCGTTAGTGATCAGTCCATTGCGAATGTTTGCACCACTCTGCCGAATAACGATCCTAAGCGGAGATATCCTGAAATCGAACAATACAATGAACAGTGAATATTCTCTACCCGATTCAGTGAAGTAACGGTTTCGGTTGATCGCGGGCTTCCGGCTCGCTGAAGAGATATAAGTAGACGTGCTGCTCTTGACCTCTTCCCGTTCTTTCTTCTGCTCATCGCTGCGGCGAATTTTTGGATATCGGTTACCATGCCAGAATAGCACTTGGTTGCTACTTGATGGGGCGATCGACTCGTCTAATGCGGACGCACTG
Organism: Cyphellophora attinorum; assembly: GCF_001299255.1. Lineage (NCBI taxonomy): Eukaryota > Fungi > Ascomycota > Eurotiomycetes > Chaetothyriales > Cyphellophoraceae > Cyphellophora > Cyphellophora attinorum. The sequence continues at coordinate 3,777 of NW_017253278.1, forward strand.
TGATTATACCTAACGAAGCCTGCGGCTATGCTATCCCAATAAGTCGGTTCTGTGCACGCAACGATTCTACTGAAAAGATTTCCCAAAGAGGAATGATAATAATGCAACCATGCAAGAGCCCGTCAAGGCTTGAATGCGCCTCCATCTTCTTCAATAATTTCTGTCGACGACACGGCGCGGTATACCCATGACTTCGAGAACTTCCAACACATGAACAACAGGTTGGATTTAATTGCTGCAAGACGAACATGTTAGTCATCGTTCAAGGTGGAGCACGGCCAGGAGGGGAATGAACTTACTAAATCTCAATCGGACTGATCTGATCGAAACTGAAGAGCCAATTACTTCCTGCCTCGACCTTCTCGAGCCTACACCACCATCGTTAGCACACGCTTTCAAGAGGAGGAGATAATCAACATACCAATCATAAGGCCACAAAACCAAATGCCCCCTCACCATCCCCAACAACTCCTCCGCCTCCTCCGTACTCAGTAAATCATCACTCGCGGAGAAATCCCTTCTTGAACTCCTCGTCGTTCCCCGTCTCCTCTTTCTCGTGGTCCCCGTCCCTGAAGCACTCAGAGCCGCCTGACTCACGCTGTTGGTCCCGTGGTGCTGCAGCGCCGCTTGGCCAGCGTTGTGATTGAGCGTGTCGCTGACCAGAGGGGCGACGACGGGTGGGGTGGAGGTCGTGCTGGCGTTGGTCTTTGCGGTGCAAAGGTTGTTTGTGTTCATGGTGGTGCGGTCGTGGGCTTCAGCGCTGCTTCGAGCTCCACCTTCCGGCACGATTGCAACATCCGCAGTCTCAGTCCTTGCGCCACTCGACGGCGTGGTTTTCCCATTGTTCCCGTCCCCGTCACCCGCAACCACAGTCGTCCCGTTATCGCTCGGCGTCTGCAGCTCGAGTTCGTCCCGTCCCCATCGGGAATCGGCAGTAGATTCTCGCCTGTCTTCTCATCGTGGATCTCTTCCTCCTCTATCCCCGGGAATGGCTCCGCGTTGTTGCCCGGCGAGCCCTTGCCATACTGCCGCTCCGCCTGCTTCTCATTCGCTTCGCGGGCCCAGGCCCGCAGGTTTTCTTTCTCACGATGCGAGTCTTCCTCGTTCTTGTTGCCGCCTAGCCGCCTCTTCAGATCTTTGACATTCTGCTGCATATCCGTTGGCACTTTCTTCAGGTTAGTCACGGTACCCGCCGCGGCAACGGTGCCAGCGGTACCTCCCGCTCCAGGTGGTCCAGTACGACGATCGCTGCCTCCACCCTTCGGCGCTTTGTCGTCTGCGGCGTCGTTGCCCTGTTGCTGATTGAAGCGCAGCTCGTACGCTACATACTGCTGATAGCCCTCCCAGTCGCGCACCAAGTTATCCGGCATGCAACGGAAAACGGTGCGATATATCTTGGTGTTGTTTTCAGCGATGGCATGCCAGGTGTCGTCGGCGAAGGCGTCGTGGATGGGGTCGAGCATGCAGTCGCGGTCCAGCAGTGGCTGGCGGATCTCGTTGATAAGCGGGTGGCGCGAGAAAGTGCTGTCGCGGCTCGTGGTGGTGACGAGTGGCGGGCCGCCAATGTCGGTGTCGTCTTCGACGGGCAGGGCGGGAAGTTGCGAGAGCATGGGCAGACCGAGTTGTGCTGTGTTCATGCGACTAGCGGTTGGGCGGGGTGGCATAGGTGGGTTTGGCGTTTCCTTGCGGACGACATAGGAGGGGAGTCGAGCACTGTCTTCACGTGGGCGAGGTGCGCCGAGTGTTGTCCGTCCTTCTGTGTTGAGGTCGGCAACGAGCACTTCCTTGGTCGACTTTGTCAGAGTGCTGTCTCTGCCGATGCCAAGTCCGGCCTTGGCTATCTCGACCATGTGATCAAAGCCGTGGCCATCGACGTCCTCTTTGTGAGCTTCATTTTTGGTGACACGAGAATCTTCGGTGAGCTTCCTATTGGCTTTCAGGTTCGGGTTGCCCGCCTGCTCCCAGTCTACATCATGGTTGAAGCTCTTAAGACCTTCTTGTCGTGCGAGCAGTTCTTCCCGCAGCTCGCCCTGCCGCATGTGTTCGGTAGGTCCGCCAAAGGCAGCGTCGAGAGCAGCGCGAGTGCGGCCGCCGTCCTTGCCAGTACCCGGACGAGGCATCTCATGGGCACCATCCGACGATAGTGGACGAGCTGACTCGCCATTCGCATCTGCCGTCTTATTGTGCTCCTGCTCCATTGCCTGGGCATCCTCCATGATCTTGTCTACATCGAGACCGAGATGTTCACGCATCAGACGCATGCGCAGGGTATGAGGGAAGCGTCCGACCTGATATGGCTGGCCATTCATGCGAGACCATAGCATATCGGTATCGCGGACGATTGCCGCGCATTCCGAATCCCTGTTACCCAACATGGAACGCTCGTTGATATTGGCCGACCCGATGATGGCTACGCGATCATCGACGACCATACATTTGGCGTGAATGTACAGCTGCTCAGTCACCAGAGCCTTGTTCGGACCAATGCGACCCCACTGGCGCAGACTGTAGAACTGGATGTACTCTTCTGGATCGATTCCTGCAGCTCTAAGGCGACCAAAAATCGAGGACTCGCCACGGCAGATGCTGCGATACTGGTACTGCATGATGAGACGAACACTGGTGCCACCTTCCTGCTCAACCGTGTTTTGGAAACCAGGAATCAGCGGGATCACAATCGTAGCCCGCCAAGCTTCTTCTTTCTTGTGGGCGCGAGTGATGCGCTCGACAAGTGCGTCGCCAATCTTGTTGTGCACAGTCACTCGCTCAGTCTGGCAGCTCGAGATGAAGAACTGATTCTCAATGTACACGAAATGGTCGGACTCCTCGATCATCTTGACGTAAGCATTCATGATACTGTGCTCGGTCCGGTCAGGGGTGCCCATAGACCACGGACCAGCAGAACGCAGAATCTGTATTTCGCATGTACCGTCCAAGCCCAGAGCCTCCAGATCAGCCGGATTGAAGTCCGGAGGAGGCAACAGGAAAGGTGTTGGTCGCGTTGGCTTCCGCTGGCGTAGAATGTAATTCCATCGCTGAACGAAGTGCCTCGTCAGATCTCGAGCAGGTTGACCCACGACTTGCATCGAGATGTCGTGCCAAGGCATTCGAGCAGTCTTTTGACGATCGTACATCTCCTCGTAGGGCTTGTTCAGCGCATAGAAGTCCTGAACACGAGGATTTGAGTAGTCCTTGCCAGGCCATAGCTGACAATGATCCGCATCCTTCGGCTCTTCAGTATGCTCGAAGCCAGGCGCTTTGTCGTCGACCAAGGTGTGCTGAGGTGTATCCCACCGACCGAAGCAGAGGTCGACACCGCCAACAAACGCGACGGTGTGATCGATAACACAAATCTTCTCGTGATGAGCCCAGAAGAAGGTATTTTGCCGGATCTGATTCGGAGAACGCTGTACAAACACGTTCGGATGCAAGTCGAGAAGTGAAAATTTGGTGTACTGGGAGTCAATCGGAATCGCAGACTCGACGTTGCGGTAGACAATGACGAAGATCTTAACGCCTTCCTCTGCCTTCCGCTTCAACAACCGATCTAGACGCCATTTCTGGCTGATGGCAGGAGGTCTCCGCATGTACAGCTCAGGGCTTAACCACCAGTCGTGAATGTAGATGACATCTTTCGCCTGATCGATCGCTCGGGAGACAACCCACATGTGATCACGACCATCGACCAACCACTGTGCGAAGCACTTCTGGCGGACAGGAGCAAAGCTGTCGAACCGGGTCGGCTGGCACCATCCTGAAGTAGCTATGCTCGATCGAATAGATGCTTCGAATTGATGGAGCTGTCGCTCGGTCCTCGCAAGCAGCTTCAGCTTTCGCTCACTGTTGTACAGCTTTAGACGATGATGCTGGGGATGCTTAGCCGTCTCTCGAGCAGCCTCGGCAATCTCATGCGCTTTCGAGCCCTCCGTGACGCGCTTTTTGTAGGACTGTATCCGGAAGTCGGAGTCGAAAAGGAAGACATCATAGATGTGCATTTCCTCCGGCGAGTCGACACAGACTACGTAGCTGTGGCGTACCAGAAACCACTTTGGTGAATACCGATTCGTAAGCGTCTTCAGATTATCTGGCGTCAATGCCTTCCTGAAGTCGAGGCCCTTGGCTGACTGTATAAGCATGAAGCCTTCTTTCCCGTGGTAGCTGCCTTCTGCTGCCAGCCGCACGCCGAGCGCAGACACCTCTAGAAACTTGCATAGTCGATTACTGTCTGCTCGGAACAACATGAAATTGATCATGCGCTGCAGGTAGACCTCCAGGCGTTTCCGCGCCTGTTGCCGCTCTCGCTCAGTGACTACGGGATCACGATTCGGGGTATCTATACTCGATCGTCTCCGCATAAGGGCGAACGACGGTCTGTTGTTGGGTCTCGGTCGCTCAGTATCGGTCTCAGGTCCTGGTCCATCTGCTGCGCGTTGAGCTTCATTTTCGTCCTCGTCATCGCTGAAGTCCTCAATGCCCCAACCCAGGTCCTTGAGGTACGGGAACGCCTTTCTAGGAAATTTGGGCATTTCTTTGCCGCCATCTCCTCGACCTTTCAACCGCTCTGAGCCAAAATGGACTTTGTATCTACCGTGTAAATTCGCAAAATCACGAAGCGATCTATTAATAATCCACTTCATGCGATTGACGCCACTGCCGTACTCCAGCTCGATGCGAAACACAATATGCCGATCTGAAGGAGTTGGATTGTCAGGATCTTTCGAGCGATCGATTTCACTGTCAGTCACTCGCACTTTGAGTTGTTCCAGAAGGACTGGTATTCTTCGCGCTCCGTTCTCGTCTCGTTGAAACATACTCGCAATCATCAATGCCGCTGGACCTCCAGCCTGAAGCTCAGCAAGCAATTGTGCCGACTTCTGGTGGTCTTGCGTCCGTTCCTTTTTCTTCGTCTGGCCTAGTTGCTGTAGCTTTTGCCGCAATTGCCGCCATTTCTGCGCACTGAGAGTGCCTGTTCGCTCCGTAAGCAATTTCCGTCTCGACGTCTTTGGCGTGTCTACTATCTCGCCAGTTCGATTGGGATCGTTTTCCCGGGCTGATGGTAACGTAGTAAGCATCCGCAGTCCGGCCAGACCCTGTCGACCCTCGCGATGGGGCTCCTGACCGGCATCACTAGTCTTCCGTTGGCCGCCATAACTGAGTCCCCGGAGTGGATGCCGCGGTGTCCAACTAGAAGCAAGACTTCGTTTCCGGCCTTCGTCTTCTGACATCCCTAGCCGATCGTGGGGTGCTTCGATATCCGTAGCGGCTCGTGCAAGCGGACGAGGCTGGTCACCGTCGGCGTGTAGTGGTGGGGAACTCATAGGCGCACTGGCCATACCGGTACGCATCGGACTGTGTGGTGACGATGGAGCAGTATCAATGTCGTCGACTCTTCTAGGTTGGGGCTTTCTATGCCGTCGCATGGGTCGTGCTCTGCGCTCGGTGGCAGCTTCTGCACCGCTCTCCTCCGCGTCGGCGTCACTATCACCTTCTTCCAACGTAGCGAACAACCCAGCGCCTTGCCTGGGCGTAGCTGAAGCTAGGTGGCCGTCCAACTCTTTGCCATCGCTCGATCGCTGGCTGACATTGCTGGCGGAACGGGTATGGACGAGGCCCTGTGAAGAGGCGAGTGCTCTCAACCTGGAGTACAGAGTCTGTGACTTCTCGCCACGATCGGTGGCGGCAGATACGGGTGTCTCTGGACCAGCATCTCTTGCGTCAGGTTCGTCATTGTGGTTCGAGAATTGTACACCTTTTCTCGCAGTTGATGGACTGGCCGTCCCGTTCGGACCTTCTTCCGCAATGATCTCGTCCGACAAGTGGCTGATGGGCGATTGACCGGCAAGCCTCGATCGACTGGGATTCTTCAACGAGGAAGGTAGTCGGGAGGCGGACGCTCGGGGAGACCAGCGATCTGGTGATTCATCCTTGGGCGTGCCCTTGGGTGGTGTCGGTGACAAATACGTAGCAGGTTCGCGTGCAGAAGTCGCTGTCAGGGTATCTGCGGACCTATTCTCTTGACGCGCCGAGGGCAGGCCATTGGCATTTGATGCATCGTTGGTGTGCGTATCCACCTTCAGCTCAGGCGGAGGCGTTTCTGTGACTGCTGGGAACGGGAATTGGGCAGTGGCTTCTGCCATGCCCGAGTTGGGCGTTGTTGTATTGTAGAACCTCTTCTAGAGATCCATGAAGCTGTGAAGAGCGGAAGCGCGAGGAGGTTTGCGTAGGCGGACAGCACAGGAATCCGGGCCTGCGTCCAAGCACATGCAAAGCGGCTGAGGGGGTAGTCTGTACAGTAATGTATTCCGGAGGTAGTGACGGACGCTTTAGCCGAGTACAATGCTCCGTGCTATCTTCGGCACGAGTTGACGCCCAAAAATTGTTTGCAAATGAATGATGCTTAGGGAGGGGATGACTGTACAAAACAAGGCCATGCCATGACTACGATGGACGCAGTCATGCACGTTTACTTGTCGCGACCTTGAAATGGTCAGTGGAGAACGGGCCTCTCCACCTCATCTCATCTCAAACGAATCTCCGCCGTCGGCTGCCATCTCCGCCAGGGTCGCTCTAAGGGGGGGTCTCAGAGGGCATAATTAGGGACTGCGCGAGACGGCATCTATGTTAAGGGTACATATCACGGATCATTACAATCGTGAGATATATCAGTGTTGCTATCAAATGCAGTACCTAGACAACAAGAACGCTTCAATCAGGGGTATTCGCAGCCGTGTCTATCTAGTTCAAGATCCTTCGTGATGTTGCCAGAAAACGCCCATGCAACATGCCACAACCAAATCGCCCATCTTCAACCCTTCATCCTCCAATATCAGCTTGCCCAGCTTCGCACTGTCACCCTTGAAGCCTCCTCCAGCCTTCTCACGCCCCAAGCGAAGACTCAAGCGGTAGTCATCCTGTATAGGCTCTTGTGTTGATGCTCGAGGTGGTAGCGAAGGCGGTGTCTCTTCCGAAGGCGACTTGTCGTCGCGTAGGCTGCGTAGGAGTTCTTTTGACTCGCTTCTAAAGGTCTGCATGCTTCTTCTGAATCTCTCCTTCTTCGTCGGCCCGATCAACTGGGAGATTGGAAGCTTGTCCGGCTCTGGCTCAGTCTGACGATTTACATCTTTCATCTTGAGAACAGACCACGGCAAATTCAGCCTAAGCTCTGCGACGCCGTTGCCTTGCTCTGCTTCGGTCGACCGATGGGCTGCAACGGAGTGCCGGACTTTCAGACTCTTGCCGTCAACACCATTGCTGAAGATGCACATTCCCTGCCACGGTGAAGAGAATGAGTATACTTGTCGAGGCTTCTTAGGGTTCGAGAAACCACGCGGACGTGGCGTAAAGTCATTGGACTTCGTCCGCACATCTTTTAGGCTCGTGCGTTGCTCATCTGGCAGGATCCGAAATCCCAAAGTACGTGTGAAGCCCCTACCACCTATTGGAGAATGGTTTGTGTCGCCCATGTCAGTGAGCCGACCGGGCGGTGAAGCACTGTCAGGAGTGCCTGCGAACTTGCTGTAGCCAGGCGCCTTCAGCGTCACCTCAACCGCTTCGAGAGGTGCTAAATGGTGCCTGCGATGACCTATGCGGATTGTGCCCACATTCCACTGCGCTCCAGATGTTGGGTCTCGTCTGATCAATGTGACGCTCATCGCAGCATTCTTACCCACCATGGGCATTGGCATCATTTGGTCGGGCGCCCCAGTGTACGATTGGACAGGTCGCATCTCTGGGCGCTCTGGAATCTCCAGCTTGAGCGGATCTGTGGCATCTGTGTCCCGTTCTGGCACTCCATTGTGCTGGCGACTGTCTTCGAAAGAGGTCTGTTGTGATGGCATGGGTCTCGCTCCGAGTGGCCGACCTGTGTTGTCTGCTGACAAGCGCACATTGCTTCCTCTGGCCGCGTATCGGTCATGCTGATTGTCACCATTGGGGCCACTGGGCTGATGGTGTGGATAACTCTTGGGTGGTGTGGGCGGACGTTGAGATGGTAAATAATTGGCGAAGCTCGTAGGAGGGAGAGGCTTGCGCTGGATCGGAGTCACTGTTGGCTTGTTCTCATCTGTGACCAGCTGCTCGGCTTCCATAGATTGTTTGACAACTTCATCCTCTGGACTCTCGACGTGAAGATAGTAGAGGCTCGATTGTATTGCATCCAGGCTGATCGAGGCCTTGGTCGGCGGCTTCAGCGGCGTCAGGACCACATCTTTGCTGCCCGGCACTCGTACAATGTACAGCACCAGTGGCTCTCGGACCTCATGCGTAGGGTTTCGAGGATACTGCGGCGGGTTTGAGAGGAGTGCTGTCAGTGACGCGAACGAAAGCGCTTCTACCGCGGCCGTGGTCATGGGTAACCAGTCGAGAAGTGAACGACAAGACGTGCGATGCGATTACGCCGCAGCGAAAATGGCATATCGAAGGTCGCCAGACCGGCTAAAATTAATTCTTCACGGAGCGGAAAACAATGGTGATGCCTGTACCGATCGGGTCAGGCAGTCGACTTTGCAATGGCAACGAGTCACACAGCAGACATCTTGCAGACTAGGCCTTCATGTTATCGGGGTCCGTTTGAGTGTAAATTTGGACCAAGGAAAAGTGAAGGAAAGTCAGGGTTGAGGCTGTACAACTTTCTGCTGAAACGAAACAATTGACGTGCAGCTGCCGTCATTGTGGATTCGTCGGCGGCGCGGGCCACATCATCGTCCTCACCGGCTGATCCTGAGCACTATCTCACTTTGGCTTCAACATTACGCTACAGAGATCAGAGGCATGGGTTTGTGATTGTATATGAAATAGTTGCGGCACTGTTTTTGTTTGGTCTATCACGACGTGCGTCCTCCGTGTGCTCGACCCTCCATGCTACACGACACCAAGGACGTGGGCGAATATAAATGGTTCGACGCAGGTACAAACAAGTTGGCAATACTTCTGTCTCTTCCCATTGCTATCAAAGTCCTGCATTGACCCCCATTGTGTTGTAACGGGTGCTTCCAGAGGACTCCATCGCCGCTTCCGAGCATTTACCTTGAGCTGCCGGTAGCTCGTAACCCGCAGCTCAATGACATCCGCCCAGGCCTCATGCTGGCAACGTGGTCAAGACACTTCCAGAGCACTTACCTAACACGGTTTCCGCAGACTTGTGGCTTTCACGATTGCGAAAGTGTAGTGAGTCGGGGTATTCGTCCATAGAGTCCCCCAATATCACCATATGACGTTGGCCACACGCAGCTACTGCCACATCAGCACATCTGAGGCTCCTGGAATCTCGGAGTCAAGGCAAGGCATAGGCCGCGGATCCATCGCAAGGGCAACTCAGTGTCATCGCGGACTGATCAAGCAGATATTGCCGTGCTTAGTACTCACCAAAAGGGACCGCCAGGAGTACAGCAGGTTAGTGGCTGACAAGGCCTGGACGGTTCGCATCTTCAAGTCGCTGATGAACTGATCAATGTTTGGTCTATCAGGACAGCGCTTGCGCAGTAGTCTCTCTCCAGTAACTTCCGCAGGTTGTTGCTCATAAGACTTCCCACGTGGAGGGCCTTGAGATCTCTAGCGTGGACATCTGGCCGAGCTTCGGGAACGACGCATCGCGTGGGCTCTTGATTGCATCGGGATCCGCTGTCAGCGGAACACAAAGAGCCGGATTCTGCACATCTTGTTCTCGTGGAATCGACAATCTGCGTGAAAGTATGGTGATTGGGGCCATGAGCAGCATGTCTAACTGCACGATACTGTTGTCATCTTGTTCTGCGCCCAAGATGCCACGTCAACGTGTCTGTGATGCTCCGGTGCGCATGCTCACATGTCTGCGCCGTCGTCTCGCAGACGGGTCATGCACTCGTACTGTAAGCTCTGTAGCAACAGCCAAGACTCACAGAGTAGAATGTATCTTTTAGGGACCTAACAGCGCCGGTCTGCTGGAGGTAAGGTCCGGAAGTGAGTGTCTGGGACATACTGATGAATGTAAGCAGCCGGCTTCTTTGCCAGCTTGTAGTCGATTGGTGCCCATGGCTCCAGTTTTGCCAGAATTTGGTGAGTGTCATCAAGAATGGCCCGCCGCATTGACTGGTGCTTACCCAAATCATCGCCTATCGGTCGTACTTATTGTGATCCTAGGATAAGCGATATGTCTAGAAAGGCATACATCATGACTCGCTGACTGCTGTGGCTCTCTATGCGCTGGCGTCGATACGGTTGAAGCACGTATCGCTATTCGCTGATCTTGTCGGGTAGATGCTCGAGAACTTTGTTGACATGAAGCGGTCAGCTGTAGCACAAGCCGATAGGGTCTTTTGCCGTTGCCGCACACACAATTTGCTCGACTTCTCCTGTCACCGAAGTCTTCACAGTGGCTTCCTTCAGCACCTGAGGCTCGAAACATTGAGTAGACGAGAGGATTGACTGGCCCGGACAGGCAGGAAAGACTACGCCCGGTACCACAAATACTCGCATGTGCCTTGTTCCAGACGACCTTTGGGGCCCATACGAACAAAGCCTCAAATGAGGCGAAGCAGCTGGTGCTTCTTTAATGAGCTGTGGTCTAACGCAAAGCCCGCCAGACCCTCACTGCGTACTTCTGACTATGGCCGTATACGTACCACTCATCAGTAAACAGCCAGCCCACAGCAGTACCTTGGTATGCTCGATCTCGATGCCCTCGATGGTCAGGTGGTGAACAGGAGATCGGCTTGAACAACCAGGATTGATTGGACGCGGAAGCAGGAATTTTGTCGCCCCGTGATTCGAGCACCGTGTGTGTCGAGCTTGTGACCCACCTATTCTGTTGGCTGGCTGCTGGGCATCTGCTGACGAAACCGGGGCGGCTCCTCTCATCATCAATCTGAGCAGCTTGTGATTTGAGCAGAGCGAGCAGGGCCAGAATCCCCTGACTCTGAGACCCCGGCAAGACAAACGCTCAGACAATCGGCGAGACACGCAGGCCTACGATCCATTATCCTGGACAAATAATAAGACTCGCTGCCCCAGAGTCTTCCTCAGCACTGTTTTCAGGAGCTTGTTGCTATATCTCGGCAATCAGTGCTGTCATTGTTTTGTATAGCTGTTCAAGTGAAAAAGATCAGCATCTCCTTGCATCAAGCTTTAAGAGGGACTTTCTTGGACTTCTTTCTCAAGTTCTAACCACCTAAGTTGACATCCCACCCGTTTCCAATTGGCAACCCCTGAACCCGACATAAAGGATTTACCAGACGCAGACCATCTTTCGGCGAAACGCAAAGGCCTCTGATAGCGGCCGTTACCTCGCTAGGCTGCTCGGCAAAAGGCGACACCCATGCTGTGTTGGGTGGTTTAGGCACGAACTGCAGCCAAGTGGGGCCGCCATTCCAGTGCCTAGTACCCAAACTTGCAGCACCAAAACACCTTCGTTCCCTCCTAAAGGGCCGTACCGCACCTGAACCACACTTCGACACACCATATTCTTGGTCTATCTCATCGTCACAACAAACTTACGCGTTGTATGGTAGACGCGACCATGTCGGCCATCGTCTATCCTTATACCGTCTCTAATAGTTACAAAGGGTAAGTTGCGACCACGAGTATCACGCAAACAATCAAGTCATCACGTCACTGACCTCGAGCACAGCGGTTTTTTCATGCGACAATACACAAGAAATGTCCGACGCGCGTGGGATGGCGAGGGCTACCGGCCTCCCAAGCGCCTGCGCACCGACGACGACTACCATCAGGTTCATAAATCGCAGCTGCCTGCCGCCAACCAAGAAAATGTAATCGATATCGAGGACAACCTCGAACGCGCCATCCGCGAAACAAGCGTCGCAGGACTTTCATCATCACCGTCGCGCAAGAACAGCACCGTCTTCTCCGGAGAATCACATCGCGATGACGCGTCAAGCACCATAACACCACCTTCGTCGCCTCCACCGGTGTCTGCCTTGCAGCTGACGCCACCGAAATCAAAGGTGCACAAACCGACCTTCTCATTCCTTGACAAGTCCAAGAAAGAGAAAGCCCAACCAAATCCTCTGAAGCGCAAACATGACGCGTCAACATCGCGACGAGAGCAGACCGAGCCACTCTCCGAAATCCAAAACAGCTCAGCACGTGCCTCCTCCGCCGTGCCTCTGAGCATCAACACCACCAGCACGACGCGACCAGCAGCTCAACCGACCTTCCCAGGCCTCGTCAAGCCACCCACACCAGTCCTTACACAATCGCGCCTCGACTTCGGGCAAAATCTTGCTCCCGTCACCTGCCCTCAACCCGACTGCGCCATGACGTACAGCCCATCCTCCGAGTCCGACAAGACCCTCCACGACATGTACCACAATCGCCACTCCCAAGGCATCGACCTGGGCAGACCCTTCCTCAAATCCGCCATGAAATGGTGCTACGAAGTCCCATCCATCCCGGGTTCCGTTGTCGTCGTCGACCGCAAGATCTCCCTTCCCTCGCGCAAAACCGTTCATAAGGTGCTCGAAGTCGTCAACCGCGAGCTGGGCAGCATCGACATCCCCGAAGACGAGCTATGGTCACAGCGGCCCGTGCCCGGCGACGCCGACGAAACTCGTAAATGCGACCGCTACAAGGTATTCCTGCACGTCATCGACGGAAAATGCGTTGCGCTTGCCCTAGCCGAGCGCATCTCCAAACTCTACCGCGTCCAGAAGAAGCGAGACGGTCTGGATGCTGATTACACGCGCATGGACTTGGACACAAAACCACTGAACACCACACCCGGTCAAAAGAACACACAGCAATACCCAACGCCAAGCCCCATCGAAGACCACGCGCTGACCCTCTCGCGAGAACTTTTCCCCGCTGTGGTCGGCGTGTCGCGTATCTGGACGAGCAAGGCTTTCCGAAGGAAGGGCATAGCCAATAACTTGCTGGATTGTGTCGTCAACCAATTCATTTACGGAATGGAGATTAAGCGCGAGCAGGTGGCGTTCAGCCAGCCGACGGAGATGGGGAGGGGTTTGGCGGCGGCATGGTTTGAGGACGAGGAGCATAGGGGTGAGGGTGGTTGGGGTGTTTATATCGAGGACTAGGAGCCTGGATAGGGTTGATGGGTGGGAGACTTCGTCCGAGGTGGAAGACCACGTGGTCTGAAGGGTATTGATCATCACGCATGGACACATTTCGGCCGGAGGACTTGCCGGGAGAATGAAGCCTCGAAGAGCCGCGCGGTGGCTAGATTCGATTCAGCATTCCTGTGTTCACAACGAAGCGCGTTCTAGAGGGACATACAGTACAGAAAGGATAGCAGCTGGATACAACGCACGAGAGACTTGCAGAGCAAGCTCTATCATTTTCTTCGAGACTCTGTACAAGCAGCACAGACGCCTACGAGGCAATAAGAAGCAGTACACCGAGCTGGCATAAAGCGAGGTCATACATATGTCGCAGCGATTCGTGGTTAGACGGACTTGCGTAGAGCGCAGTGGACGGAGCACGGAGGCGGAATCATCGAGATGGTTTGTCTGACGACGTGGAAGGTAGCTGGTGCTGAGCAGAAGCCAAAGACAAGGTAGCGAGCGAATGTGTAGTTTTACACCGCCTGTGTATAGGAAAGCGAACGACGAAGCAGTTTGAACCAGCTCGTGCTCCTTTGGGCAAACCTACCATCTTTGTAATCGTCCTGTCAGGACCATCGTGAGTCCACACCGCCGGCAATCAGGCGTTGTCTGCGGTAATCGCTGGATTCGCCAGTCGTTCGATATGCTCGTCCCACCTGGCAGCAGCAGGTGCTACGCAGGCATGGCAATCATCAATTCCTTCTGGAAGGTGTGCTCATTGTGATGAAGCAGAGGAAGATGGGATCGAGAACGAGACAAATATTTGTACCTCACCAACAATGTCAAGATCCGGTGCGAACCGGCAACAATCACTTCACTTACCGGCCAGAAGGCATGCACTGCACGTCCATCGCTGATGGTGGTCGAGCATTTTGGGCTCGCTGAGGCAAGAAACGCTGCAGCCTCAGCCTCAGTCTTTACATCGCCCAATTTTCTCGCTGGGGACAACACTTCTGGACGCGATGAGTACTTGTTGGCGTCACTCATGCCCTTCGCGAGCTGGTCAGCTTGGCGCAAGCGCATGGTCGTAGCCACCATAGATGACGGTAACGGTGACGATTGACTTCATGTCGAACTCATATCCCAAAGCTAGTCCAAGCTCAATCACTGTCAACATGCACCTATCACTCTCATCATGGCTGTTCGACTAGTCAACCTGACACCGGAAAGCAGCCATATTCTGACTCATGCGACGGACTGTGAACACCTCCTCGCCGAGTCACTAGAGTCAAAGTCCCGTGTTCTGCCGATGTTCTTCACCTCGATGAGGTATAAGTATATGGTCCCGCCCTTGGCTTCTTCCTTTCTTCTATCCATCGTCTGTCCGAGAAGGACGCTTGTTAGCTGGCTTGTCATGCTAAGGTAGTATTTGCTGCTACTTGATAGGGCGAGCCTAGCTGCTTCGAGGAAGCCATCACGCTCGAGGAGCGTTGGCTGCTCGAACGTCTGTACTTGCAGATAATAGTATTGCGTCTCTGTGTGCTCCGTGAACCCTGCAAAAAGGCGGCGCTCGCACTTCTCTGTGAGATGGTCAGCCAGGCGCGAGGTTGTAGGCATTAGCCCAGGCCGCGGTGACCGGCAGCCCATATCGGATATTATGAGTATTGTGACTATTGTGACCGCGTGCTCGGTGTCGACGTGCCCATTGACTTGGATACTTTACACCAGGGAGTGGGCCGGCGCTGATTCATGCAACGGACAGTGAATACAGGTACTCGTTCCGTGTCTGCCCTTAGTCTGTAATCTTTTATGGAAGTATAAGTAGCCGCGTGGTCCTCGAGGTTTGCGTCCTTGCTTCTTCTTATCCTTCTGCAAAGAGATCTGCGAGATCTTTGTACTTGTCATGCCAAGATAGAACCTACCGCTACTTGATGGGACGAGATCAGCTGCGCCTTCCAGGCTTCCATTGTGGTAACAGAGAGCTAAGTGCTCGAACATGTCCCGTGCTTGCGGGCGGCTGTACTGCGTCTGCCTCACGGTCTCTCCAGAATTTCGGCTGCTTCTGCTGCTTCGTGGCCTCACATAGGCTCGCGGAGGTCGCCTCCCTGCGATGTTCAGCGACCGCTCACCTAGCGATGATCTCACCAGCAGTCGTGAAGGGCAGGACTTGCTCAGCGAGCCCGTCGACGCCATGCCGCTACTTCACCTCCGGCTGATTTGCAAATGTGAGTATCTCCTACCTTACTCTTGACCTTGATGTGAGCCAGTGCTCGACGTACGCCACTGAGATGCTGTAACTTGACATGGCGAGTGCTGATGTCCACAGCATCCGCCAGACATCATTCACCGCGATGTTGGCTTTCTAAGAAGCTTAGAGGCTAGTCGGCACGCGAGTACGCTGCCATCGCTCTCGATAGAAGTCATGCTTTCCTCACAGATCCTGAAACATGCGCAACAATGCGAGGAGAGGCAGCAGGCACACACCACATCTTTGCCGAAAAAATACGAGTCACGCAAGGATGAAGACCTCAGGAGGTGTGAGCTGTTACCACGACTTCAAGCTGCCAAAGGCTTCTTATCGCCTTCGAGCTGAACATTTCGCATTTCAGCGCCAGCGACAAGTGCGGTGACAAAGCCGAGAGATAGCTGACGTCGAAAACCAGAGGCTAATAAAGCAACCTTTTTGGCCGCAGTAGCTACCTGCAGTCGGGTGCGCGCACGAGCCAGTATAATCATTGGCTGGGTATAGGCGTCGTGGGGCTGGTACAAGCTTTTTGCTTCCCTGCTTGACAATTTTGATGGCGAATGCACTGACCCTTGGCGATGTTGCGCATTACGCGGCTTCGAACGGGAGAGAAAGCAGACAACTCAGCTTCTCGGGCGTCGCGTGGGCATCTGCGAAAGTTCGGCGAAATCCAGCCGCAGCACACCGCGATAGAAGCCGTGCGCAGCTCTGGAAGCTGGTTTGAGTTTGTAGACAACAACGGGCAAGGTGAGACAGAGATGCAAGCGGTTCCTGCGCATGCACAGTAGGATTCAGTGCATGCAGGTTCGCTGGACGGACATTGGCATCATCGAGATGGTCGACTTGACGCTGTACAAGATCTTAGCGCAGTCTAGGCATACTCGGCATAGTGTAGTCGCTGATAAGAGCCCATTCCGAGCGTCGGCAGTATCTTGTATGACGACAGGACTCAGATGGCGGGCATTAGAAGCATCGGAAAAACTTCTTGGGACTGTGATCTTCGTTGAAGAGGATCCGAGTCGTCGCTACGCCAGGATGATAATCAGTGGATAGAAGTGAGTGTCTCGGTAGGTGCGAGTGTGTACTGCCGTCGTCGCAGCTGCTCGAGCTCTCGTGACTGCTTCCTTATGATTATCTGGAGATGGCTCGTGCCGTGCAACCCTCAAGTGCAAAAGCTGGAGTTGCGACACCACAACTGTTAGCTAAGCAACCAAAACGATCAACAATTTTTGAAAAGAGCCGTTCAGCCCAACAATTTAGGTCTAGCTACAGCGGCACGGAATACCTTTTCCTCTGATTTGTACCATTCATTACGAGCGGCGACAGGGGGCTGGATGGCCGATATCCGCCGTGGCGGTAGGTATGCGCAATCAATCTCTCTGTGGACTCGCTTGAGCCTTAGCGATGTTAGATGGTCAAAGATCTTAAGCTAGGTTATAGTTTAGGCGTTGATTTGGGTGCATGGTTGGTGCATGTGGTGTGGTCTCTTCCTTGAAAATTATTGAGATAGTGGCACTTAGCACTGATGATTCCATGAAGACAGTATTGATTCATCTGCAACCCACATGCAAGTGCTAGATTATTCTCCGTTTACTTTTCTACTAACGCATCCTACGCCATCTGGAATTCACATACTCTTCCTCTGCTTCTCTTGTCACAGTCATTCGTTTATCTTGCCATAATTCCACGTGCTCGTACTCAGCTGGAGCAAATAATCAGTAACAGGCCAGCTTGCATTATCTCCTCCATTGCACTTTCCACCGCCTCTCAGATCGTTTGCGCCCAAGAGAAAGGAGCATCCCTCTCAACTTCTGCTACATCTGTGGACACGTTTCGTGCTGCGGCACGTCGAGCTTCGATGACGACGACTTCACGATTCTGATCGCTCGCCCAAACACGCTCGTTTACACCATATCATCATAGAAGAGAAGATGACACGGCGGTTGACTATCACAGAGGCAGGCATGGGTGCGCTTGACCGTCCAGACTTCGGCTTCCTACCTCCGGTGGGAGGTGAGGCCACACCCATCAAGCAAGAGACATTCTGGCGCAAGCCTTCGAAATGGCAGATCTGCATGCCACGGTTACGATTCATCGCCAAAGTCGTCGGTTCGCTCATACTCGTGGCTATGGGCCTGCGAATACTCAGTCAAGGTCCACCACAACCACGAGACAATTCAGCCATTCGACCAGCACAGCCGCCCGATAACCCCGAGGACAACTTCAGAGAACCAACAGAAGCAGAAATGATTGAGCGGTCGAAACAGGAGGACTGGATCTGGAAGAACTTTGATCGGTAGGTCGCCCTCGTATTTACCTGCAGGTACCGCACTGACACCCCGGTTCTAGCCACTTCGGTCTCACGCGAGGGCTTCGTCACCTTACCTGCAGTACAACATCAGATCCAAACTGCAAGGATGACACTCCGCAACTCGTTCGATACGACGGCTATAAGCATCTGCAAGAAAATGTTACTGACATTGTCTCGTGCGTCGGCCCTCGAGGCATTCCGATCAACGAGAGCAACGACGATGCCATCTGGGCTTATGCTGGGGTAGCGCAAGGCGCTGTCGACCCCACGATAGGATCTTACAAAGCTGCTGGTCTGGATGGTGACGTTTCATTCGACAGAATAGGTCGATTTCAGGCATACGGTCTGTCGCAATTTGACGCCGCCGACCATGAAGAGTTCAGAGACAACGCAGATGTGGAATGGGACAAGGTTGAATGGGGCAACTTGCAGGATGCGTGTGTGCGCGCCAACAAGAGACGTTTCAAGCCTATGAAAGAGCGCAAGGACAGCTCAATCCAGTACTCGAACATTCGACAAACCACGCCAGAGAGCGATGTGCAACAAGTCCCGGCCGACTTCAAGGACCCTGGCCTCGAGAACAAAGTCAAGCGAACAGCAATCCTCATTCGTATCTGGACCGGAGCAAAGTGGACCGCCGATGCTGTCATGAACATCCGAGCGATGATAGCCGAAGCCTCTCTGGCCAGTGGAGGCAAATACCAGGTCTTCATTCTTCTGCATGTCAAAGATGAGAAGGTGCCGCTGTTCGTCGGAGAAGACCAGCCTGAAGCCACCATCAAGAAACACGTCCCTCCAGAATTTCACTCGATCACCGAAGTCTGGAACCACGCACAGATAAGATCGCTGTATTCCAACATCGCCGAGCACGCTTTTGTCGGTCGGTCTCCGTGGATGATTATCCAGTGGTTCGCTCGCAACCATCCCGAGTTCGACTTCTTCTACCAATGGGAATTCGACGTCCGATACACGGGCCACTATCTGGACTTCTTCGAAGGAGTCTCGAACTTCGGCAGACAGCAGCCTCGCAAGGGTATCTGGGAGAGATCTGGCCGCGTCTACATTCCTTCTGTCCACGGAGACTACGACACGGACTTCCGAGTTTCCACCAAGCACGAAGACCCTCACCACGTTTGGGGACCGGTGCCAGTAGAGGGTGTCAGACCTCGAGGACCCAAGCCGCCTCACAAGGAGATCGAGGACGATTATGACTGGGGTGTTGGTGAGGATGCGGACTGGATCGGTTTCCTTCCGAGCTTCAACGTCACAGGCACTGGATGGTGGTTCCGCAACTATCTCTGGGGGTATGCTCAGGGCAAGTCCACACCACGCAGAGCGACTTTGATTGCACAAGGCCGAGTCAGTCGAAGAGTACTGGAGATCATGAACTATGAGAATGCAGAAAACGGGCACCACATTGATGCGGAGATGTTTCCGCAGACCATGTGTCTGCATCACGGCCTCAAATCAACCACATACCCGCATCCAGTCTTCGCTGACCGCCACTGGCCTGCGGATGCACTACAGTCAACATTCAACGGAGGTCCATTTGGTCAAGCAGGAGGCCACTGGAACAGCACGTTCAGCAAATGGAACGAGTACGCATGGACCAACATGACGTGGTACTACAGCTCCGCCCAAGCGATGCCTATCTTCCAGCGAATGCTAGGCATATCAGCACAAGAGACGGGTGGCTCCGAATGGGAAGACATGTACGGGAGAACAATTGTTCGACCGATGCTGTTACATCCAGTGAAAGGAGCGAAAGCCTGGCAATGGTTCGAAAAGGGCTGGCACCAGACGAAAGATGGAAAATGAGAGATGGACATAGACTGATTGTCACAACGACAATCGACACACGCATTTACGAAGGCGTTACTAGAGGAGCATTGGGAGTGGCTGAAACAGCTGTCCACAGATGGACAATATCACTCGGGTTTGCATAAAGGGCTCATGAACATATCAGCGGGCGCTGAAGAGATACGAAGCGAGCATCGGCTGGTCTAGCCTCATCATTGAAGATGCATATGCGACACTGTACATACCCATACTCTTTTGATAAGAGTCTAATTCTAGTTGTCAATATTACTGGCAACCACAGATTACCCGCGTTTTCCTGATATGCATTTGTATTAATCCGGGAGTCCTCTCTGCAGCCAGGGCCATTACGTCGGCAATTCATAAAGGTATAAGGTCGCAAGTCCAGCAATGGCGATACAAAATCATTCGTCCGAGACGCCTGGCTTGGCGTCGCCTGCTGACAGGTCTCGCAGACTGATACACAGGGCCCTACTCCAAACTTGCTGGTGACACCTTCAGACCTCACACTATCGCATCTATGGTCGTTCCCAGGCCATTCTGCGGGCATCGTCACCCATGTCCAATCCATTCCGTGCCAGACACAAGAACGACCCGACCCAGGCTGCTCCGGAGGCTTCCGGGAGTTTAGGACATACGACTCCGCCGCTGTTCGTGAATACTAGAGGTCAGCTGCTCGTTGCGCAAGAGCCTAGGAGATTAAGACTGACGCAGAGACAGTCCCGACCTCTCAGAAGCATGTGAACTTTGCGAGTCCGCCGGCGGTAGGCTCGATCAGCCCGGCATCCTACCCTTCTAGTCCAGAGAGTACACGGCAAGCAGGCTTCTCGAATGTACATGGCGACAGTGATGGCCTCGCCTTGGGCAATAACCCATTCCAAGAGAATACTTTGAACGACGAAGACGACATGGCTATTGCGCAGGCTCTACAGAATGCCCGCATGAACAGCGAAGCGGCGACCGCCGGGAAACAGGCTACTACGGCCAGGCAGGCGAATGTCAGGGATACATTGAGTCGCTTTTCGAGTGCAGGTCGCAAGGATGCTCAACCGGTGAAGAAGGAGGAGGAGAACAAGAAGCCGAGCATGGACGTCAATGCATTCACGAGACTGCTGATGACGGGTCAAGGTGGAGCAGATGCACAGGTCCGAGCAGTACACTCCAGCCTGGGAATGACAGTGCATCCAGCACAGACACCGCGTCGACGCAGCCATCTACGTTCGACTCGATAGCACGACCCACCGAGGCGACGCCACGATCATCATCAGAGCACGAAAGGGCTTCGATATCGAAGGAAGCAAAGATACCACCACCTCCACCAAGACCGAGATCTTTACGTGCAGAATCGAGCACAGATACAAGAACAGAGTCAGAGCGAGTGAAGGAGAATTTCGCGGCTCAGATGCAAAGGTTCGACGACTTCGGCAAGATCGACGAACCCGACTCTCCCGAGCAGGTCGAAGCAGTGCCGGCGAAGCCATCGAGCACTTCGAAAAGGCCGCCACCTCCGCCAATAGCGCGGCGAAAGAGCCAGAAATCTGCACCGGCCTCTACATCTACATATGCCAGACCGGATCTGGCCCGCAGCGGATCATCACGATATTCGATAAACAGCGAGAGCGGCGAGCCGCCGAGTCCATCTCCAGATCTACCTACAAGCAAGACGGCCCTGCCTCCGCCTCCGCCACCGCCGTCAAGGAGGCCTAATTCACAATACGGTCGACGACAGTCTATGGAGCTACCAGCTACTCACGAAGAAGACGAAGACGATACGAGCACAGAGCGTCCACCTGCAGCGAGCAAACGTATCTCACAGTCATCATTACCACCACCGCCGGTTCCTCCGCCGAGAAAAGGTAGAGGAGCGTCAGGTCGGAGCAGCATGGACAGTCAGCATCGGCCATCGATGTCAGCGCTGGGATTGAACAGCGGCTCTGCGCGTAGTAGCTCAGAGTATGGCCGGCCGGGGAGTGAGAGCCGCAATGCGTCGGGAACGACGGAGAAGGCGCACAATATTCTTGCTGATCTGGAAGCGCTGCAGAGGGAGGTTGATGCTGCGAGGGCTAGCGCGGGAAAATAGGGGAGATATTCGTACGAGGCGTTGCCTTCGTGTCTGTACAGGATAGCGCATATGACGTATTTTCGTGACTCTGGGACAATTTTACATCACCGGCATGCAGTGAACAGTGAATTGCGCTTGTACACGAGTCAATATCGTGACTGCTCCGTGTTCGCCATGCCTTCACTGCACTGGAAAGGTATAAATAGGTGTTTTGCACACCACAGTTTACATCTTCCTCTCCAATCAGCCAAGGTACAGGAAAGGCGTACGCATGCCATGTCAACAAAGCATATGCTGCTGTTTGATGGGGCGCGACTACAGGCCTGCGCAAGAAGAGTAAGTAATGCACATGTGCACTGAATGTTCATCACCTTGTCACTTTCATCAGCGATCTTCAGGAGTTGCCTTGCCAGCTGCCAGCAGACTTTCTGATAGTGGGGGCATGCAAGCCTGAACCAATCGGTGTATGGCTGTGCACGGGATGACGTTGCTTGAGTGTGGGGACTTCAAGTTGCCAACGGAAAAGACTTGCGGCCCCAGATCGACGGAACTTCCTTGGTTCCTGAAACATTCGACAAGCATCTTTTCGACCCGATGTGATCAAATCTAGTCCGTACTGCGAAGAGACCGTTCTCAGTAACGTCCTGTCAGATCTCTGACTCCATCTCGCAGGAAGTGACATTGTTCTGTGAAGCATAACAGTCCGACCCTTGCGGAGGACTCGACCTCGAACGAGTGAGTGCGCATACACCTGCTCACGACTTCGATCGCTACGCTGGGCGCATTGCCAGGAACGCCGACTATAACTCAAACCATCGCATCTCCGAACGTATCAGCACGATGAGTGGACGCGGTCCGACTCTTATCAACCGTGAGCAGCGCTTCACAATGACCGTGAGCCCCTCCTAACACTGTGCAGTACCCCCACCACCATCCGACCCTGCCACTCCCAGCGAACTGGGTCCAGGCACACCCAATTCGACGACCACGTCACTCTCCACCCTCTCTGTCATTGCGATCAAAGATGGCGCAGTCGGTCACGGCCACGGTCCCAGCACCCGCAACTCAGCCAACACCCTCGAAGCCGAGCGCGCAGATCGCATCTCCCGTCTAGCGGGCCTCGAACGTGTCGCTACTGCGCGTCAAGGCGGCGGAGGACATGCCGGAACAGCCGCTCATCCCCCACCCAGCTACTTCGACAACGTCCCTCAGATCAAGGAGCGCAGCACGGTAGGCAGCGCAAGTGCTACTGGCAGCGTTGGTGGTAGGACTACCTGGGCTAGTGGCAGTGTAGACTACGATGGTGACAAGATGAGTGAAGATCAAGACGATGGCGTGTCTAGCACGGGTGGGTTCAGCGACGAGGACAAGGCCAGTCTGGTGGGCTTCGGCGAGGGTGCTGGCAGCACAGTCAGTGGTCCGGTCTCCACGGCCAGTGCGCGGGCAATGGGAGCGCGAGCCATGCAGAGCCCTTCTACTCCACGATCTGGATTTCCGCTGCCGCCTTCTGGACAGAGCACTCCTATGAGTGGTGTTGTGCCCAGTGGTGCGGCTGGCAGCACCGATCCCAAGATGATGGATGGCATCTCGTATGATGCGAACATTGTCGACTCGACTATGCAGCCTGGACCGCCGGTCGGTCAGCCACAACCGAGCAATCGCTTTAGTGGAGTCGGCGCAGAGATGGCGGAGGGTATCATGGGCAATCGTCTGAATGAATCTGGTAGCGGGCGTGACTCACGCATGAACGACCCGGACGGTGCTCAGACATTGGGAAGATTTCCGTTCGAACGAGATTAGAGCTGGCGGAATGAACGCGCTACACTCGTTCCTTGATGAGCAATTGGAGTTTTGGGTGCAGGTCTAAGGAAGCAGGTGATGATACTGCTGTCCCTGCTGGCTGATGAAGGGGATGCAGTTGGCATGGCGTTCTTGGAATGCCTCGTATGTTACATTAGATACCTATGCCACGAGGATAGCACTGAATATCGAGCAAGACCTCATGGTCGCTTCACGGAATTCATATTGCCTCTTGCATACAGCTGAAACACTTGAAATCAGGATGCTATTTGTGTCGCCTGGAACTCAGGGCATGTAAGCTCTTGGCGCTGCTGGCTGCTGAGGTACTCCAGACTCACGACTCCGACTTTTTTCCTGGAGAACAACTTCTTCACTCTTCCCTCCCCCTTCGTCACCCTCAGCTCCCGCACCCAGGCAGTCTACCTGTAGTCTTCCAAGATCCTGCAATAACTCACCTTGACTGGTTAGTTACTGAGACGACAGCAAGTGGCTGTGACAAGTTATTCTTGACTTCCTCGACCCTGCAAGAGGCCGCAAAGTTATTCTCCACCGCTTCGATTGATCTGACCGCAAGTTCGAGCACGCAGAGTTCGAGGACACTGTTCTCGAGAGACACTCGACCTTTGCGAACACAAGTTCGAACACTCCCGTTCGAGACCGACAAGATGGCCACGACCCAGCTTGCGTGTATGTCCGCAGACACCTGGTCCAAGTAGAATGCGCTAACCGCTCGCAGTCCGCACTCCTAAGAGTATCGAAATCCTCAATGCTGCTCCTGCGTACGAGAGACTGCCTGGGTTCGCCAAGTAAGGCCATGTAGCAGCCGGTAGAAGACGACCAGCTAACAATTAGCAGACCAGAGGGCAATCTGCGGTGCTGCACCTATTCACCCTGCGGCAGATACTTCGCCTGGGCATCGCCTGAACAGTACGTTTCACCCATCTCTGCCCATGTTCTTACTTAAGTAGTCCAGGGTCTCAATTATCGACGCCGACTCAGGCTCAGTCATCTCGACCCTCCCCGCCGAGAACGTCTACGAACTTGGCTTCTCCCCGCTCGGCACCTACGTGATCACTTGGCAGCGACCCTCCAAAGATGAAAATGGCGATGCAACCAAGAACCTGAAAGTATGGCTGGTCATCGACAACAAGGCAATCTCAGAGGGCGTCGAGAAAGAGACCGTCGGCAAGTTCGTGCAGAAATCCCAGACGGGCTGGAATCTGCAGTATACTTTTGACGAGAAGTTCTGTGCGAGGGTGGTCACGAATGAGGTCCAGATCTACGAGAGTCATGATTTGGGCAAGGTGTGGAACAAGTTGCGTGTAGAGGGTGTCACTGAGTTTGCCATCTCTCCTGGAGAGCATCACTCGATCGCTGTCTTCATTCCGGAGCGGAAGGTAAGATGATATGACAGGCAGTGGCCGAAATTCTGTGCTAACGACATCATCTAGGGTCAACCGGCTGCCGTCCGCATCTACAACGTCCCCGAGTTCACCACGCCCGTCTCGCAGAAGAACTTCTTCAAGGGTGACAAAGTACAGCTGAAATGGAACGACAACGGCACCTCGCTCCTGGTTCTGGCCCAGACTGAGGTCGACAAGACGGGAAAAAGCTACTACGGAGAGACGACTCTGTACCTGCTGAGCGCGAATGGCGGCTTTGACTCCCGCATCGATCTCGACAAAGAAGGTCCGGTCCACGATGTCTCTTGGTCGCCCAAGTCTACCAGCTTTGCCGTCGTGTACGGGTACATGCCGGCCAAGACCGTCATCTTTAACAATCGCGCGCAAGCAGTCCATACTTTTGCTCTTGGACCCCGGAATACTGTTCTTTACTCCCCTCATGGTCGATTCATCCTGGTTGCCGGCTTTGGAAACTTGGCTGGTCAGATGGATATCTACGACCTTGAGAAGGACATGAACAAGATCTGCACTATTGAAGCGAGCAACGCCAGTGTTTGCGAATGGTCCCCGGACGGGCTGCACATTCTTACCGCCACCACCTCTCCTCGTCTACGAGTCGATAACGGAGTCCGCATCTGGCACGCCGGGGGCCCGCTCATGTACAACGAGGAGTTCAGTGAGCTGTATCACGTTACTTGGCGGCCACAACCTACTTCCGCCCACCCTGTGGCCTCGAATCCATTCTCTCCCATTCCGGCACCGCAACCCAGTGCGCTGCAATACATGGGTGCCAAGAAGACTCCTAGCAAGCCAGTGGGAGCCTACCGCCCACCAGGAGCTCGTGGCTCAGTCACGCCACTCTCATTCAAGCGCGAAGACGAAGGCGGCGCCGCTCATGTCCGTGGCGACCCTGCATCATATTCGCACCCCGTCAACGGCTTCGGCAAGGGACGCGGTCGCACCGTGCCCGGCGCCGAGCCTGCCGAGGATCACAAGCCGCTTCCTCCCGGTGCTGCTCCTGGCGGCGGAGTGAGCCTGACTGGGACAGGAGAAGGTGCCGACGGCGAAATGTCCAAAGCGGCCAAGAAGAACGCGAAGAAGCGCGAGGCGAAGAAAGCTGCTGCAGCAGCTGCAAAGGAGCAACCTACGAACAACGCACTTGCACCGGACGACAAACGCAGTCGCAACCGAAGCAGATCGCGCAGCGGGAGCCACAGTCCCAATAGAGCTGGGGAGTGGGGTCCTAGCAAGGATGGTCAGAGGAGTCGCAGTAAAGGCTATCAACCGCCACGCGAGGGTGGTAATGGCAAAGAGCGACGAGAACGCAGCAGGAGTAATGTGCGGAGGAATCGCGGAGAGTCGAATGTGAACGGTAGTGGCGTACCTCACCGCGAACGACAGTCACAGTACACAGATGTCCGACGAGAACAACCGAACGGCTCGACCAACCACCAAAATCACCAACAACCAACACCTCAGCATCCGCCGGGCCTACCCCGACCCAAAGCATCCGCCCCGGCACCAATCGATACAAAGACACTAATCCCACCACCAATCCCGCAAACCGAAGCGCCAGAAATCGACATCACATTACCCACACCAACGACGCCAGGAGGCGGTGCTAACAGCACCGAGAAGAAAGTTAGGGGCTTGTTGAAAAAGATCCGGGCGATTGACGATCTGAAGATGCGGCTGGCGGGCGGGGAGAAGCTGGAGGACACGCAGATGCGGAAGATTGAGAGCGAGGACAGTGTCAGGGGGGAGTTGAAGAGTCTGGGCCAGGGCTGACGGGTGGTAGCATAAGGTGCGGTGTATGGCTACATGTGAACGTATTCAGTGTGCTGCAATGCGTCTATGGGGCTGCGGACACGAGTGGTTGTGTCGTTGTTCTTGTGCTTCGGTTCGGCGACGAGGAAGCGCTTGGGAGGAGGAGTTTGGCCTGTATGGATAGCGCTGGCCCTGTGAGCATCTGCATGTATGTGTGTCATGTGTTGGGCAGAAGTGTAGATGCGATGATCTATCAGAGACACTCGCTCAATTTTCCCAAACCAACCAAAAACGTACATCAATTGCTCTGGATAGCCAAAAAAGCAAATGCGTTATTCAGATCGCAAGAATTGAACTATCGCAAGAATTGAACCAGTTCTGGAGCCACACCGTCGCTGCCACCACGCACTGGCAACAGATCCTGTCAAGAAATGGCCTAGCGTCACGCTACTCGCACAAGTGGCGCAACAGATAGAAGTCTGCGACAGGCAAGAGACCTGCTCTTTCTCACAGAACGGATGGCGCTGGATGAGTGCGCCGACCTGTCACGCAACCGATAGAAGTTCTTGATAGGAAGGAGAGCTGCTTCTTTCAGAATTTGGCTGTTGGATTGCGCAGGGGGGTGGGCGCTAATGCGGGGTTCTTGCGCGCGACCGATAGAAGTTCTCAATAGGAAGGAGAGATGCTTCATTTCGACGACTGATTGTTGGATGGTGGCTTGGCTGGACGCTAACGCGGGTTCTTGAGCTGCGCAACCGATAGAAGTCTATACTGGGAAGGTGAGCTGCTGTTCTCGGACCTGGTGGCCCGAAGGCTATTGCTCAGTGGTCGAGGGCTTTTGGACTGCATTTCAGGCTTGCAGGTCCCACGTCGCACGAAGAAAGGTGACGCGGGGTTGATAGAAGTGCGGATCTGGCAGGAGAGCTGCCACATCCGTCGGGGCTCGACTCGACAAAAGGGCCAGAGTTGCAGGACTGGGATTGCAGCCGCGGGAGTGATGGAAGTGCAACAGGGTTAGGAGAGGTGCCTCTTTCTTTTTCATCGCAGTCCCCACGAATCAACATGTGCAGCTACTAAGGTAGGTATCGCGCATTCTATCAGCATCATCGACCTCCCCCGGAAGACCCTTTAACCGCATGTCATAAGTCAAAAGTTCCTACTCCTTCCGTTCCACTGAGGTACTTTGGTAACGGCGAAATGAATACGAGGTCTTCCTCTGTCATTGGCTCCAGAAGCAGGATTGTGACGTTCTCATGCAGCACAAGCCAGCACTTTGGCACAAGAGCGCTAGGGTCATGATAGCTGGTGCTTCTTTGGCCTTCGTCTTTCCGCTGGCTGATATACATCTGCTCACTCTTCAGCTGTTAACAGACACGTTCGAGCTCCCTAACCAGACCACTGCTGGGGCCGCGACGATGAAGCCGCCTCTGGCAGGCAAGTCTCGCCCGTTCGGACCAAAGTGCAGCAATTGAGGGATGCGGCTCATCGAAATTCGCAAGGATGGTGGACTGCGTCGCACTGGATACATGAAACTTGGTGACGCTCCTCGATACGCCATTCTCTCGCACACATGGGGCCCTGAAAAAGACGAGATCAGCTTCGATGACTTCACAGAGCTTTGTCGGGGCAACCTGAAGATGGCTCAAATGAAGAGGCCCGGCGTGAGTAAGCTCAAGTTCTGCCTAGACCAGGCACGCAAAGACGGGCTGAAGTACTTCTGGATCGACACATGTTGTATCAACAGAGCTGACGACTATGAGTACCGGAGCGCTGTCAAATCCATGTTTGAGTACTACCGTGGATCTGCAGTATGCTACGTCCTTTTGGCAGATGTCAAGGTCACCAAAGAAGGTCCACGCAGCTGGTATTCCGTATATGACTTCATCGCCGCAAGATGGTTCACTCGAGGCTGGACACTGCAGGAGCTCATTGCACCACAAAAGGTTGAATTCTACTCGCCGGAGCACGACCGGTTGGGCGATAAGTCCGCTTTACAGCAAGCAATCACTAGAGCCACAGATATCCCGCCGGAGGCATTCCTTGGGGAGCGATTATTGAATTTTTCGGTCGATGAACGCATATCGTGGGCCATGAACCGACAGACTACGAAACCCTACGACATGGCGTACTGTCTCATGGGAATTCTGGACGTCTACCTGTCGCGGATGCCACAAAAGTGGAATGGCACCGGCTATCAGGCGCTAATAGCGATCAGAGAAGAGGCTCTGAAAGAAGATGCGCGGCTGTCACGCAACAAGAGGAACAGGCGACACTACCCATGGTCGACTGCAGACTGGGCCCCCGGGTCTCGAGAAAACCCTCTCGGACCCAGTGCCTCAGAAAATCCCAGAAACATCACGATGGATCAGGCAGAACGGCACAAGATCGAGCTTCACACGCAGATGATTCGTGACTTTCAGCGTAAAAGCAGGATCGTGGCACGTCATGGAGCAGATTTTGGTATGCTTTTTCACAAACCTCAGGCTGGGCCAGAGGTAAGTAAGAAGAAGGCAGGACCGCAGGAGGCAGGCCCGAAGAAGGAGGCAGGCCCGAAGAAGGAGGCAGGCCCGAAGAAGGAGATGAGACCGAAAACGGAGGCAAGACCGAAGGAGTTATCGGGAAGGCGGTCGCGAGTGGGAAGGGATATCGTGTCATCCGGTCTCGTGCGAAGCGTTGGTCAGACCGGTTGACAAGCGCGTACTGGGAAGCGTGGGCGGAGACGGTCGTCGAGAAAGGTTCAAGTAGACGTGTTCATACAGTAAGATGTTAGACCTGAAACTTTTGGTCCACATGGACGTGATGCTACAAACCAAATATCTAGCCACCTGGACTGCCGTAGTGAGAAGTGAAAAGAAGTGTAAGCGAATACAGTACCTCCCGGAAGCCGACAGCACCACCTGGGACTTAACACCCTGTGGGTGTGTCGCCCGTAGGGAGCACACTAAGAAGGTAAAAGGAGCGTCCCAAATCGTTTGCCTTGACGGAGGTGTCAATCCTCCTGAGCATAGCACACGAACTTGGTCGGTTTTCCGATCCTGCCTGTCACGGTCGTGCTGTAAGAATGAACACTGGTCTCTGCGATGGTGGTGGCGGTGCTGCTGCTGGTGTCGAAGATCTGCGTCAATTGTGCGAGTGTTGTAGTCGTTATTGACGAAGATTCTGCCGGCGCTGCTGACGCTGAAGCTGAAGTTGGACTCTCCGTCGTTATCGCGGATGAAGACGAAAGTGTAACGCTTGTCGTCGGCGTCGGTTGCTCCGGTGCAGCATCCTCGAAAATGTCCTCCTGCGCACCAGATTCGTACCCATTCCGCTCATTGTACCCCGGACTCCAACCCCAACCACCATTAAAACCCGTGTTGTCACCCTCCAGCTGGTTGAAGACAATCATTTGCTTCGCGCCCTTGACGCACTTACTGGCGTCGTCTACGCAGTAAGTGGGTGGCTGTGCTTTGGCGAGCTTCTTCGCCGGACCGTTGTTGGAGACGCGGCATTTGTATGGCTGCATGTACATATTGGGTTGCCCGCAGCCACGGGGAACCCAGAGCCAGGCACAAGTGCATCCTTCGGGTGGACAGGTGGCGGGAAGGGAGGAGGGGACGGCGTACGTCGCGAGGCGGTGCCAGGGCGTGCTTTGCAGGCGGGTGATGTCAGCTTGAGCGGCATTGCTAGAACACGCCCCACACGGCTGCCTGAAGCGGAAGGTATAGTGCTTCCGGATCAAGGGAAGAGGATAGGGAAGGAAACGTACTGCTTCAACACCGAGAAGACTACCAGATCCTTCATCTGGATTTTGCTTAGGTCGCTCTCGTAAGCAATCGCCCATGCAGTGCCTCTGTATCAGAAGAAAAGCGTGTCAGTCCGTTTTCATTATAGCCATGATGCAGGATTCGAGGTAGTCTCGCGGGCCATCGATTGGGAGACACTCACTGCGCCATCGTCTCATTCTGAACATGCATGTAGCCGCCAGAGTCACCAGGAAGACACCCTTCCCCTCCCGGGCCACTGCCGACCTCTCCATGCCAGTCCTCCGGATGCTGTGCTCCATCGGGCCAATCGCTCACCATCTTGCCATCGTAGCTCAAGGTCGTGAAGGCTTGATTGTTGGCAAGCTCGACAGTGAAGGACTCGCCCGCAGGAAGCTCCAGAAACTCGCCATCTGGTGGCGGGACTGCATCACAGCCGCGGTCGTGCTGAAACCACCACTGGGAGCGGGTCAGGTTGTACAATGGGTTGACGGGAGCGTTGGAGTTGAGATTCGGGGATGACGGGTCTGGCCCGTTGCGGCAGTACATCCCTGGGCCGAAGGAGGCGATGTGGGCTGCTGCCGGGTTGAAGAGCAACACAGACACGGTCAGCGCAGCCCGGAGGATTTGTGATGAGGCGGCCATGTTGTGATGATGCTGCGATGTCGGCAAGAGGTGTTGTGGGGTGAGAAGTTGACTGTTCTGTCCTGGCTTTGAAAATAAGCGAAGTGCAGCACTGCTGCTTCTGGTAAAACTAGATGTCCTTTACGAGTGTCTGTAAAGAACGACTGAAAACGATCGGACGAGCTCAGCAAGCCCTTGGAAGCAAATGAATGACTGGCAAAGCAGCAGCAGAACGAGTGGCAGCACAGCAAGAAGAGCTGCTGTGGGAAGGGAATACGACGACAACATAACGAACTGATCAAACCTCGTATTTTTTACGACCCTGTCCATCAGAACCGACGGCTCAGGCCTGGTCGCGATTTCGAGATTGCAGCTAAGTACGATCTCGTAGCTTTGGCTTGCTTTCGTGAAGAGTTCAACGCCGTTGCAGCAGCAGCTCAGGCCAAGTCCCCGAGACAGAGGAGCAGCCAACCATATCGGCAGCCCGCACTTCCAGGAATGGCAAAAGCTCAGGTAGTGCAGAGTGAAAGGAACGCATGGAGTACTCGAGTGATTACGATCATAGTGTGATAGACATGGGAGGGAAGTCCTGACGTTTGATGAGAGACGTTTCAGAATAGAGAAAATGGCCAAGTGGTTAAGGCGTTTGACTGAAATCTCCCAGGCCCGATAGAAGTGCACATTAGGCAGGAGACTTGCCTCTTTGGTCGCCCGCCCCTTTTTGCAGCAGCCCCTCCAGTGGATTCATGCTTGCTGAGAATCTGCAAGCTTCCGAGTCGATGCATCATAATCAGACTGTACCCGATACTGTTGCAGAGAGATGAAAGTACGACCCGTCTCCTCGGCACATCGGGAGGAGAAATTTACTTCAAGCGCTCTGCTCGGCAAAGTCGACATAGATCTGAGGAAGATGTGCTTGACCGATAGCGCTGTCATTTGACCACGTTGGACTGGCACTCCGGTCTGGAAAATCTGAACAGCACAACAGGGGCATCTATGACCTTACAACCCTCAACTTCAATTGCCTCCCGTCTTTGCTTCTGGCCGTTCCAATACCCGAAGAATCTTCTTCAGGACCGGGACCCCGCTGTTCGCCAAGCTCGCAATGATGTCGATCAGATCTTCATTCAGCCCTTAGTGCAATCCGCCACCACCATCAACCGCTGCCAAGGCTATTATGAAGGACACGATCTCTCGATTGTACAGTAGATCTTGTCCCGGGGGTACTCATAGCGGTCTCGGAGTCCATTTCTCCATGTCATGAATGCTCTTTCGAGACGCTAGTGGCATCCCATGTCCCCAGAACCACGGGCGTCGCGTGGCTTTGGGCCATATAGATCTTCTGGGATGATCGTCATAAATGCAGCACACATCTGGGGATGTGGAAGTACAGAATAGAGGTTTTGTCCACAGATCCGCGCTGCAGCTTCTTAAGCTTCCTTTATACAGACTCGACTTTACACGACGTTTGCTTTTAACAGCCACCAAGAAAATGTCTTCAAGGCAGGCGTACGACGAAATGCCGGTCGTCAACCATGAGCAGTCTCCTCCTAAAGAGATGGAAATGGCTAGGGACGGCAATGCCGTTGACAAGGTCACCGAGCGGAAGATCATGCGCAAGCTCGACGCCAGGATCATTCCTATGGTCATGTGGATGTATCTCCTCAGTTTTCTCGATCGTGGTCAGTCTCACACTTGCTCTGTGCGCTCTTCACCACTCACTGACGTGAACTACAGCTGCAATTGGTAATGCTCGCCTGTACGGTATGGAGGACGACCTTGGGCTTGTGGGTGACCAGTATCAAATCGCAGTATCGGTGCTCTTCATCACTTACTGTGTAGGTCCCGATGGCACGCTCAGACACTTTCAAAGCCTAACGAGAGTTCACAGCTCTTCGAAACACCATCCAACATGATCATTAAGCGACTCCAGCCAGCATACTATCTCTGTGGCCTAACTTTGTGCTGGGGTTTGGTCGCCACGTTCACGGCTTTCGTACAGAAACTTCGCAGGACTTGTGGCTTGCCGTCTTCTACTAGGTCTGTTCGAAGCAGGAATGTTTCCTGGCGTCATTTTGAGTCGAATTCATGTCACCACATCCTACCACAAAACCACTGACTCCCGAAGCTGTACCTCAGCATGTTCTACAACCGCAGCAACATCGGCCTCCGGACCTCCTACTTCCTCGCCACAGCCGCCATCTCCGGCGCCGTTGGCGGACTCGTTGCCTACGGCGTAGGTTTCATGGACAATGTGGCCGGCTGGCGTGCCTGGCGTTGGGTGATACTCATCGTCGGCCTTCCCACCATCTGCACCGCCTTCATCATCCCATTCGTCCTGCCCAACAGTCTCGAAGCCGCAAAGTTCTTGACCGAGCAGGAGAAGCAGGATCTTCGGACGCTGAGGACTACAGACATGGGCCAGACAAAGTCTGCCCAGGAACTGCATAAGGCGGATGTGATGGAGGGTGTGCGGGACTGGAAGGTGTATGCATTTGCGGTCGCGCAGTTCTGCACCAATACTATGTTGTACTCATTCAGCATCTTCTTGCCGACAATCATCAGGTCAATCGGCACGTGGTCGACGGCGGAGGTGCAGGTGCTCATCATCCCAGTCTATGTTACGGGAGCGGTCATCTATATCATCACGGGACGCATCAGTGATAAGATCCAACGGAGAGGGATTTTTGCGATCGGTGGCGCTACTACGACGATTGTCGGATATTGTCTTCTGGTGCCGAATTACAACACCGGCATGTCGTTCTCAGGCTGCTTCTTGGTGGCAGCGGGCTGCTATTCCGCCATTGGCACGCCGCTAGCGTGGCTTACTTCCAATATGCCTCGCTACGGGAAGAGGGCGTACGTCAGCGGTGTGCAGCTGGCGGTCGGCACGGTCGGTGGTATTGTGGCGCCGTGCTTGTTCTCGACCGGGACAGGACCCACGTACTATCCTGGTTATGGGGCGATGATCGGGATCATGTTCCTGGCCATGGTGCTGTTCGTGGTGCTGCATTTATTCTGGAAGAGACAGAATACGAGGAGAATGCGGGGAGAAGAGGATTGGAAGATTGAGGGCATGAAGGAAGAGGAGGTGGCGGAGATGGGGGACAAAAGTCCACGG
Source organism: Cyphellophora attinorum (assembly GCF_001299255.1). Taxonomy (NCBI): domain Eukaryota; kingdom Fungi; phylum Ascomycota; class Eurotiomycetes; order Chaetothyriales; family Cyphellophoraceae; genus Cyphellophora; species Cyphellophora attinorum. The sequence continues at coordinate 37,666 of NW_017253278.1, forward strand.
TTTATGGCTATGACTTAAGAAGCAGTATATAACATGTGCAGCTGTGTAGCTTTGGTATATCGCTGAATATGATGATCATCCTGTGCCTAATGCCCCGTGGTTCTTGGTCAACCGATTCAGAGTCTTGTCTGAAAAAGCTACGGCCAACCGGTTACGAAGTAGCGCAACATCTCTGGAACAAGCAGGTGTCCTGCCTCTTTAGAACTTCTGTCTGTTGCGCGAGAGGTAGACCTAGCGCCATAGCCACTCGGCCACTTTCGGTTGCCAAAGTTCCACTGACGTTTGACCTCGTGTTTGACTCACCAAAAGTCCCGCGGAAGGGACTTTCTTGGGAAGCGAGTGGCTCATGCAGCATAGAGAACCATCTGCAACTGTCACGAAGGCCGCATAGATTTCGCTGTTCTGCACCAACCGTGCTGCCTAACGATGCGGCTCTCAAAGAAGCGCATCCAGGACAGCCTCACCTCCAGCCTCTGGTCACAGTCTGACCGTATTCGCACCTCCAGTCAACCGCTTGTCTGATCCTCGACATACTCCGTCTGGTTGTGAGCAAACCTTGCTGGAGACTGCTCAGCTACTGTTTGGCACGCGTCGCTGACATCGAAGGCGCACTTCACCATGGATATACACGCCTGACCAGAACGGATCAGACTGATCTGGGCAACCTCTGCAGAACACCCGAGCTTCTCAGCTTTCACCATGGATACGGCCCATACCATCACCGATCAGCTGACGAGCTGTGTCTGGGATTCGCTACCAGATTCTCAGAAATGGATCAGACTTCTTATTCTCGAACGCGGAGAAGGCGACGATTCTCTGGTGGGCTCACTCATCTTTGCCGACATTGATTCCGGCGTCCCAGGCACGCCTTCTCCGGGACTGATGGAGCCGGGCGATTGTGAAGCAGATCAAAGTATTGTGTCAGGGACCGATGAAGCAGATCGGAGAGACGCGTCACGAAACGACGAAGCACCTCAGAGCGATGTGTCATACAATGATGACCTGGCTCAGCGAGTCATTTCAGAAGACAGTGACACAGCTCAAAGAGGCGAGCCAAGGGCGCCATCTACCACAGCGATAAACACACCATCGCGTCAGATCGACTATGAGGCCACATCGTACTGTGTAGGCAATACAGAGAAGACTCATAAGATCTTGCTTCGCAGTGGGGATGCTAAATCCAGGGCATTGCCGCTTACCAGTAGCGCGTTCCACATGCTGAAAAGGTTTCGTTTAAAGACCGAGACTCGGACGCTGTGGGTCGATGCGATATGTATAGATCAGGGAAATGCAGCGGAAAGAGCAGATCAGATCATGCTTATGCACAGAATCTACACCAAAACGAAAAGGGTGTTGATCTACCTTGGTGAGCCAGATGCCACATTGGGGCCCGCCTCAGATCTCATGGCGCGCACCTACGAAGCAGCGCGGGATGAGCAGTCCTGGGAGGAGCTTGACTCTGCACAATGGACAGATAGGCACAACCTGCCTCCCTGGGAGGACTCGACGACGTGGGAGCCGTTGAAAGACTTCTTCTGCCGGCCGTGGTTCACACGAAAGTGGACAATTCAGGAATGTATTCTGCCGCCCAGGGCAAGATTCTACTGCGGGTGGTGGGAAGCCGAATGGGAACACCTGCTCGCATTCATGTCAACGAGCTACCACAAGGCTCTAGGAGTTCTTGATCACTCATCCTACTCCCAAAGCGGGAGGAGAGCACAGCTGTGCATGGCGCTTCTACAGACGCACGCTATGTTTAAGTCCCGATTCCGATTCAGAACTGGTCACACGTTTTCGCTTATGCAACTAGCTGATATGTTCCAGCCTGCGCGAACAACGGACTTGCGAGACCATCTGTTCGCGTTGCTGGGCCTTGCCAATGATGCAGACGATCTGACTTTGAAGCCCACGTACGAGACAGCTACCATACTTGGCACTTGTCTGAGATATGCACGATTTTTCTTAGCGCAAAAGGACAGCCTGGAGGTCCTCTACCGTGCTGGTCTGCACGGGCAAAAGCTTCTTGCGCCGAGTTGGGTGCCCAATTGGCACGGAGGGATCCTGGCATACAGTGAGCCAGGCCCGGAGGGCCCGTGGAATCCCTTGCGTCGGCCCGATTTCTACAACATCGGACGAGGCAGCGCCCTCGAAATGGAAGATGCAGCGGATACCGCCATCCTTCGGCTCCGGGGGATCGTTATCGACACAATCAAGCATTTAGCGAACACCCATCTGGAAGTTGGTACAGCCGCTGTCCACTATTGGGATGGCTTTGTTCAGGTGCAAACTCAGTCGCGACAAATTCAGTATCTCGAGCAGTGCGACTCTATCATCTCGTCATCCCTATCAACACTGTTCTGTCTTCCTGAGGAAACGCCGGAAACCGCGCTCTGGAAGACATTGATTTGTGGCGTCACTGTAGACGCACAGCGGGCGCCAGAAGAGCCATATGCTACATCGTACGCCGCTCACCGCAAATGGCTGCGCGGCAAGGCCTTGCCACAATCCAACATAGAACCATTCAAAGACGCGTACATTCACAACAACATTGACAAGATCTTCGGCGTGACGACAGCAGGATACATGGGCATGTTCAACCCGTACACGCAAGTCGGCGACATCGTCGTGGCACTCTATGGCGGAGATTTCCCTTTCGTCCTCCGACCTCGGCATACAGACACCAATAAAACCTACGCCTACGACTACGAGCTTGTCGGACAGTGCTACATCCACGGCCTAATGGAAGAAGGTCAATTCGACATCAACGATCCGAAGCACACCCCACAATGGTTCGATCTAGGCGGCGAATACGAAGTCGTAGACCCCTGGCAGCCCGAGCAGAACTAGCCGTCTTAGAATTAGAAGTGACGTGCCCATGAGGTCGACAGGAATGACTCGATCGTCATAATACTCTTCACTCGAGCTTCAAGTGCGATGACATGAGCGTTGCAACCAGGTGATCAGAGCGTCACGACAAGTTGGCTTGATCGTGCGAAGCGCCTTGCTTGCAATACACTAGCCCCACGGCAAGTCGAACATACAGCGTCCTCCTGCTGGCAATCTGAAGGTCATCAGTCCGCTCGTCTCCAGCGGAGCAGCTAGTTCGTACCGTCGACGTGGGCCTAAAACCCTCCCCTGAATCGTCGTCCTCCCACGATCTCCATGGACCCTCCTGCATCCGCCGGTGACAGTCACACTTAGGTAGTTCTCACAGGAAAGCGCTGCTCCATCAATGCTCGCCTCTGCCTCAGAAAGCGTATAGCGAGGCAACTGTAGTTGTGAATGCCGACAGCGGATCGCTCCTGCAGTGCCGCAGAGAGCATCCAGAGAGAGCGGCATGTGCGACTGTCACCGGCTTTGATGTTCTTGCGTCAGAGAGAGTGTCCGGGAAGGCAGGTGGGGATGTCAATCGTCCATCGCTCTTGCAGCGCTCCAGACTTTCCTCCGGGCAGGCAGGCAGGCGCTGTTGCTGTTGACTGGTCGCTCCTGTTGTGAAAGGTGCATAAAGGGAGAGGAAGGTGCGAAGGGCGTTAGCTGGACGCGCCTGCCCCACGATTTTACGGACAGGCAAGTGCGAATGCTTTCGGCTGATTGCTCATGCGGTGTTGCAGAGACTGTCTGGCGAAGCGGGTGCCTGATGAGTCGACGGGTCTGCTGAAAGCTGACAGTAGACCGGTTGACGAGGTTTGTGTTACCTGATCCTGGTTGAATCTGCTGAGCTTTGAATGTAATTATAGACGGGATGACAGCCCCAGGACGCATCCCTGTCCACGGTAGTCTGCCTTGAAGACTCAAGTCAAATCGGCTGACAGAGATGGAAGGGCTTGTAGACAAGACCGGATGACTCCATCAGCATGAACCCACGCCGGATGACTTCATCTGAGCTTTCACTCGCTCGGAGCCAGGACAGTACAGCTGAACTCCACCGCATTCACCACCGTCCCACCCTCCATGGATATCTCCTCCTTCCTCGCAGCCTGCCGCTCGATGTACGGAAGCGGGCCCAGCTGCAACGCAGCTGGTGAGAGAAGATCTTCATCCTGTCTGTCAAAATCGTCAGCAAGTCTGGAAGGCTCCATTTCCGAAGGGTGCGCAACAACTCACCCGATCTTCCCCAGAAGCTTCGGCCCACTCCTAGCACCATCCAATTCCCACACGCTACCCTCCTCATCCCGCACAAAGGCAATGAACGCATGTCCCGGCTCCTCGCCCAACGCCGGCACGTTGCTGCCACCACCATCTGAGATTGCGGCCTCTGTGTGTAGCTTCTCGATCTCGGTTGATTGGCTGATGAGGGCAGCGCGGGCGTCGACGTCGGCTGGGGACTGGGTGGGCTGATGTTGGAGAGAGATTGAGCGGAGGGTGGAAAGGATGGAGTCGGGTGCGAGGATCGGTGAGCCGACTGTGGTGGCGCCTTCACCGTTTGGCTTGGTCCCGGAGGATGTATCGAGGGCGAGCTGGTTCATAAGGGCGGCGGGCACATTGAGAGCGCAGTGGATGATGCCCATCAGGCCGCATGCTGGACATCTTGTTAGCTGCTGTGCAGAGTCGCTTGCCTACGATCGAATGTAAATGTAGTGACTGGAAATGGCAGAGACCGTCTATACTCCATGACAGGATGTATTACTGCGAACTCCTGCACCCGGGTCTTCTTTCCGGTTCCCACGTGAAGGCCTCCGCCCTCACCAGCAACATTTCATCACCAAGCGGAAAAGACTTACCATGCTCAACATCCTGCCTGAACCACACCGGCACCCCCTTCACACCCGCCTTTACCTCCCCCAGCAATTCCTGCTCCGTCTTTCCCAACCTCTCTGCCTCCTTGCTCAGCCCCTCTCTCTCCCGCACCACGTCCTCCGCATGCCATTCGTTAGCACCCCACGTACACGGCCACACAAACAGCAATGCCAATGCCGGCCGTGGTACGATAGCAATGAGATCCGGCTCGGTGAAGGAGTACAGGTCATGGAAGGCGAGGCTAGGGTGAAGACCTAGGCGGTGGGCGAGGGGAGTAAGGAGGGCGGGATTATTTTCTGTTGGTTGGAGATGGGATGGTTAGTGGCGGGTTCTGCAATTAGCTAAGGAGGGAAGGCGGTGGAGGAGATATGGCATTGGCATTAGTGGGAGACTTGCAACGGTATGACAATGACCTGCATCACTCTATCTCAACGCTATCGTGGACCGGTAGCGGAGAAGCCTCTGAGAGCCTCCTAGCCTACAGCAATCAAGAGACAGGCTGGACTTACCGAGCGGAATGAAAGTCTTCTTGCCATTCTCATCAATGCCAACATTCCCGTGCTGCGAAGTCGAGCTTTTCGTATGTCCATTTGTGCCATTCGACGGCAGCTTGGTCGAGGTTGTCGCCATGATTGTGCTTGCGCAAGAATGGTTGAAAGCGACCTAGTCAGGACAGTGCTCAGGGACAGATTGAGCGAGCGATGTCAGGATTGAAGTAGGCTGCTCCCCTTTTGCGTCATTTGATGGCTACAAGGCGGGCCTGGCGGGCTTAGGTGGCCGCATGGTGCATCTAATTTAGTCATTACAACTGCCGTTGAAGGCGAAGCAGGCCGCCTTTTGACACGCAAGCCAGGCGGATACACAATCGAACATCATTCTTCACGTACGCAAGTGCAACATGACGATGAGGGGATCAGGGCCGTCCGATCATTACTTGTACATGTTCATACAGACCGATCTACTTCATGCTCATGATCAATACTTGCACACTCGGTGTGCAGCCCAAACACGCGCCATGCTCGCCTTCGACAGTATATATGTTCTCTTATTCCATGTTGAAAATGATTATGCTTCAGGCGCGCGCAGCGTCCACCACTGAGGCGAGTCTCGTCACAAGAACTCACAAGTCGGCTCTTTGACCGGGCAATTGAAAGCCTTCTTGAATTCTTTGGAGTTGGCCAATGTTCCCTAATCGATGTTAGTGTTGATTGACGGGTGAAAGGAGAAAGCGCTGCTTACCAGGGTACGGGCTGGGTTGGGAGCAAACTTGTCGGTCATGATGCGCTGAGCAGCTTTCTCTGGCGATGTCTTCGAGCAAAGGCCCTGTCCAAAAGCGATGAAAAACAGCTGCTCCTTGGTGTACTTCTGCAAACCTGGTAGCTTTTTGCTCGGGCTGAAGAGCTCGACTGCAAGCCACGCCTGGAAAGCGGCGTCAAGCCCGGCAGAATCGGCCAAGTTTTCGTACAGAGTGAGGTTGCCGTCAACGTTGTGCTCCTTCTTTGGTCCCTTGACGGTGTAACGGCTGAATTGCTTGACGAAGCATTGTGCTTTCTTCTCGTATGCTTCGTAGGTGTCTGGGTCCACTGTTTTGATCTGCAACGTACTCTCGAAAACTTCATGTCCTGCCAGCGTACCGAATGAACCGTAGCTCAGATAGTGTGGGACCGATCCGTCATAGAATGTAGGAGCTTGAAGCAGGCCGGCAGGGAAGATGGCCTTGTTAGATCCAGCGTCGTAGTCGGAGTCGGCTTCATCCGGAAAGAGATGCCACTCAGTCGTATCCCCAGTGGCGAGTCCTGACCACTTCTTCATGGTGTTGAAGCGAGCAGCCTCGAGTCTGTTACCAAAGTGAGAGTCGCCAAGCTTGAATCCTTTGTAGTATTGCTCAATAGATGCGGGATTCTGAATGGACGGGTGATCCTCAGGATAACCAATCTCGACATCCATAGATAAGACCTTTTTGACTGCATTCATCTTGTCATCGTCTGTGATCCAGGTGCGTTGCCAATGAGAGCTGATAGAGCATACTTGACGTAACGGGCAACAGCTGCAGATGCATCATGCTTGTCCTCATTCCATTTGCGTTGGACATAGAAGCGAGACATTGCCCACCCAAGCATGTTGTTGGTCTCGCGAACACAATGCCGTGGTCGTCCATCGGGCAGATTTTGAGCCGCGCCCTTAACCTTGGCCTTGAATTGCTTGAGAGCATCGAGACGAGGATCATCAACCCCATCCGCGTACTTCTGGATGGCCTTCCATGACAAGAATGCCTGAAGGACCTCAACTGGGGTGCCAGTGAGCACAAAGGACAGGCGCTTGAGATACTCGGTGGACGGCACCACAATCTTCCCTGGCTGATACGACGATGCACCGATGTCTTTGATGAGTTTCTGAAGATCAAGCTGTGGGAGCAAAGAAGCCGTTCTGTTGATAGGTATCTCGTCTTTGCTGGTCGAGGGACGAGTGAGCTCCTCTGGCAACGGGAGAGCAAGTGCAAGCTTGACTTCGAGGTCGATTACACCTTGGGCAAGGTTCAGGACGGAGGAGTGAATGTTACGGTGTCGTCCAAGAAGCCGGCTTGTATTTAGATGGACGTCGTAGAAGATGTCAAGCGTGATCGCGGCGACACGCCGGTATTCGACCACAAGCGTGGCATCGCGATAGAAATCAGGAGCTGGGAGACCGATAGCCAGAGCTGGGGAGACCTTGACCGTGTCCTTCTTGGGGTCACTTGGGCTTGCCTGGAAGGATGTCAGCAAAGATTCTATATGGCTAGAGTGACGTACCACGATGTCGAGCTCTACCAATGCGTCAATGCCTATCTGTGCCAGAAAGGCAATAGCATCATTGAGGCCCTTGATAGGGCTGCCAGTGGTGAGAACGGTGGACAGACGTCGTGGTCCGCCATGAATGGCATTGGGACCAATGAAGTCCTTGATACGACCGACGAGCTCTTTCAGAGGCTTCAGACCGGCGTCTTGAGCCTGTTCGGTGTTCATGCATGTATCGTAAGACTGCTTGAGCATGGTCATGAGTGCCATGTCTTTCCCAGCAACCTTGGCCTTGGGCTGTTCAAGGATGCGCTTGAAGACGGCCTCATTTGCCTCTGCCTGAACAGTGACTTACCGTCGTCAGTATCGGAACGAATGCTGCCACAGGAACTTACACGTAGACATATCACCCATGTCGGCAGGGATGGTGTGCGTCTTGTCAAACCCGCCGCATGCAAACTTGTCAAAGTCAGTGCAGGGGTCGATAGTGCGTCGAACAGCCACGTCGCTGTCCTGGTCAACTTCGACTGGATCCAAGTACAAAAGAATGGACTCGGCAGCTCGTACACATGCCGGAGTCGTGCAGAGTTCGCCTCGATTATGATGGTACTTCTTGTGGTCGATGATCAGATCAGTACCGAGAGCTATCGAAGTCGCCAGAAGAGCCGCGATGATTGCACCCATAGTTCGCTTTGGGTTGTTCTTGACTGCCTGAGCAGCCTTCTTGTTGCCGTCTGCGACTTTTTGAGCGGCGTTCTTGGCTCCCTCAGCAGCCTTTTTAGCACCATCTGCAACAGCTTGGCCGGCCTTTTTAGCAGCGTCCTTCAGGGACTTGAGGCAATCTCGAGACGCATCTCGGGCTCCATGGAAGATACGACTGCCTTCGTCGAGGGCAGCGTGAGAATGGGAGTGACGATGGCCTCGGGTGTCTACACCAGGACGTTGTTCAGCTTCGTCCTCGGTCTCTTCCGGCTCTTCTGAGCGAAGCAAAGGGGCAGCTTCTGCGTCGGCAGGGTCTGCGGTGATGTTGTGGTGCTTGAGATCATGCTTGCGGTAGAGACGAGCAGTCCATGGCTTGCTGTGCTTGTGACGGGAGTCGTGGGTGTGGACATGCTTGGAAGAGCTCTGTCTTGATGAGGCTGGACGCTCGGCATCGGAACGAGTCCCTCGCTCGGAGCCGTCGTCGGAGTCCATTGGAGGGGTAATGAAATGTGTAACTTATGCAGTACCAACAGTGCGAAGAACAAGTTGTGAGGATCAGCGTGATGAATTCTGATGTTGGGTGAGATGATGCAGGTAGACGGAGATCAAACTGGATAGAAGATGAAGAGATCGTGGGCGCTCCTTCCCGTCCTCGTAGTCGGTCGCACCTACCTATGTGCAACAAATGGCAGGAGCACTGAAGCACCGGTTACTTACAACCTTAGAAGCTTAGGAAGGTGCTACGTCTGGCTCGTGCTTGCCTTCATCTCAATGTTTGCGGAACCTTTCTTTTCTACCGGTCTCTATTACGATGAGATCTGTAAGACGACTCTCGTTTCGCGCTTCGGTCTGCCGTAGCACGGTCACCGTGTTCGTGCCGATGATGATGTCTGTTGTGATGTCGATGGCTCCTGTGAGCTGTGCGTGAAGCTTTGTCAGTAGGTCCCTCCTGCTGTTCACTGTCATCAAGTCTGAAACCGTCTAAGTCATCAAGGTCACGATATTGCCTGTTCCTCTTACTCGCTGCCGCCATCTGCTCAACCTCGACCAAGTCCCGCTCTCGCTGCGCTTTCCATTCCGCTCGTTGTATCTCTGCTTGTTTGAGCTGCTTGACCCCTTTTTTCATGGCTGCCAGCGGGTCGTCAGTGTTCATACGCTGCTTCTCACGTTGCTGCCGTCGAGGATCCTCGTTACCCCATACATCTGTTGCGACTTTCCCGGCCATCGCATCGAGGTTCGCTGCGCTTGTACTGTACCATGTCTTTCCACCGTCTTTGCCATAACCGTACGCATCAGATAGCTTTACGCCAACCTGGCTATCGTCAGTCATCGCCGGTCTTGTATTACTACGATCTCCCAAGCTAGAATCTCCCTCTACAAAAGTAGCGCTGTTGCTGAGCCGCTGTGCTCGATCTGATGCGGTCTCGCGAGAGATGATCTCGTCATCGTTGTACCGCTTGCGCTTCTTGCTCACAGAAGGAGACTTCGTCGACGGCGCTTCTTCTTCTTCAGGAGCTGCATCGCCCTTCAACAATGCAAGCCGACGGTCTGACTCCGAGGCCCGCTGTCGGCGTTCATCCTCCTTCTGCACTGCTCTTGCTCTATCTTCGTCTCTTCGGACACGTGCGATAGCATCAGGGTTGTAGACATTCCACGACTTCTTTCCGAGTAGATGCCTGAAAACATTAGCTACAGATTACAGACCAGCTCGTAGTGATGACTTACAAAGGCATCCTGTCGATAGGTGCTGGAAAGTTCGCGGTCGACCTCAGGCAGATCAAAGGACATGAAATCGTGTGGCCCCCACAAGCCACCCCGCAAAGTCCCCCCAGCGGAAACGTGCGCGCAGGCGGCAACAAAGAACCGACTAGCACTTACTTCACTTCGAGATCGGGAATGCATCAGCCTGCTCACCAAACGTCGCAGCCTGCTTAGAAGACACAGTAACCCAGAGTCCTCCTCAGCAGTGTTTCCGGGGGATTTGTCACATATTTGCGCTTCCCACCTTTCATACCCGGAGCGCCCTCCTCAATCAACAGTCATACCACAGCGTCCTCCCCGTAAGAATGTCGTACGAACGAGACTTATTCGGCGGCAGGGGCCGTGACACGCCCCCAAGAGCGCCACCCTCATACAACCAGAGGCCTCCCACAGGCGGATTGCCGCCCAGACCGCAGCAGCAATATCCGCAACAACCGCAACAGCCTATGCGCAGTAGCCGTCAAAATGGCCCTCCAGGAGGCCGCTGGTCGCTTTCACCGGTCAAGAGTCCGGATAATTCATTCACATTTCGAAATCTGTAAGTGTGATCCAGAGCCCTCCCTGGCGTAATCTGACAGTCTCCAGCGTCGCAGTGTCAACACAAGAGTTCCAGCCCTCCCGCGATGGCTCCGACCTCCTACTCATGGTCAACGGCATGTTTGTGGTGTCTGCGAAGCCAATAGACCAGTTCCAACCAGGCACGATAGGTCTATCAGAACCACAGCGATCATGGATGGGCATTGCGCTTACGGATCAACTACAAGTCGAGATCTACGACCCATTCAGTCAGGGCGGACAGGCATATCTGGGCTCGATGGACTTAGAGGTGGGCTTCGCGGCCAAGAGCAAGACACCACAAACACCATACGACCAAGATGACCTGGCGAAAGAGGTGTCCAAGGTCTTCCAGAATCAGGTCTTCGCACCTGGACAGCGGTTCCTGATGGACCTACGGAGTGTCCCGCTCAACATTACAGTCAAGACGGTCGAACTTATGGATTTGAACGAGAAGGCATCAGGGAGTCCGCCCGCCTCAGATCCTCGTGCACGCGGCATATTGACACCACATACCCAAATGAACTTCTTCAAGGATGCTCGGACGCCAATCAATATAAAGGCCTCCTCGCGGCGGCCGGCGGCGAATGCTATCATTGCTCCTGACTTCAAGTTCGAAGATATGGGCATCGGTGGCCTGGATGCAGAGTTCAGCACCATCTTCCGAAGAGCATTCGCCTCTCGCATCTTCCCGCCTGGACTCGTTGAGAAGCTGGGCATCCAGCACGTCAAGGGTATGCTGCTTTTTGGCCCTCCAGGTACTGGCAAAACGCTCATAGCACGTCAAATCGGTAAAATGCTAAACGCAAGAGAGCCCAAGGTCATCAACGGCCCCGAAGTCCTCAACAAGTACGTCGGCCAGTCAGAAGAGAACATCCGCAAGCTCTTCGCAGACGCAGAGAAGGAGTATAAGGAGAAAGGAGACGAATCTGGTCTGCACATCATCATTTTCGACGAGCTGGACGCGGTATGTAAGCAGCGTGGAAGCGGAGCAGGAGGCGGTACTGGTGTAGGCGACAGCGTCGTCAATCAGCTTCTGTCTAAGCTTGATGGCGTCGACCAGCTCAACAATATCCTCCTGATCGGTATGACCAACCGAAAGGACATGATCGACGACGCCCTGCTCCGTCCTGGCCGTCTCGAGGTCCATATGGAAATATCGCTACCTGACGAGCATGGCCGCCAACAGATCCTCAACATCCATACAACAAAGATGCGCACTAACGGCGTCATGGACTCGGATGTTGACCTTGCAGAGCTTGCGAAGCAGACCAAGAACTTCTCCGGTGCAGAGATAGGTGGTCTCGTCAAATCCGCTACCTCTTTCGCTTTTAACCGCCACGTCAAGGTTGGCACCATGGCCGGCGTTTCAGACGACGTTACCAACATGAAAGTCAACAGGGCGGACTTTGAGCATGCTTTGGAAGAAGTAAAGCCCGCTTTCGGTGTATCAGAAGAAGAGCTCGGAAATTGTCTCCGGGGTGGTATTCTTCACTATTCGCCATACATTCAGGATATCCTCCAGGAGGGCTCCCTGTTCGTTTCGCAAGTCCGTAATGTGGGCTCGACACCTGTCTTCTCCGTCTGTCTCCACGGTGCTCCCAAATCTGGGAAGACCGCCCTGGCGGCAAAAATCGCTATTGATTCTGGCTACCCATTCGTCAAACTCATCTCTCCTGAAGACATGGTCGGCATGTCAGAGGGACAGAAGGTTGCGCAGCTCACAAAGGTCTTCACAGACGCATACAAATCTACGTTATCTGCCATCGTGGTGGACTCCCTGGAGATTATACTGGAATGGGTGCCTATTGGGCCGCGTTTCTCGAATCCAATCTTCCAGACCCTCGTCACGTTGCTGCGCAAACAGCCACCCCAAGGCCGTCAGCTCCTCATCCTGGCCACAACGTCGGACCGCAGCATCATGCAGCAGCTGGGCATATGGCAGGACTTTAGTGCAGAGATCGCTGTACCGACTGTCGCGTCGTACCAGGAACTGGAGTACGTCATGAGGGAAAGTCGCGTGTTCTCTGGAGCGGAAATCGAAAGCGCAATACGCGAAATCCAGGAGATAACGGGAGCGAGAGACGTTGGAGTTGGAATCAAGAGAGTCCTCCTGGCCATAGAAACGGCGAAGCAGGACGCGGATAAGGCCAGTCGGTTTGCGGGAGTGATGGGAAGGGCGATCTCGCAGAGGTAGAGGAATTCGTCGCCGCAGAGTCCTCCCTGGGGGTACAAATGTAGATTTAGGGGTGGTAGTTTTAGAGACAGAAGTAACGCGCCTTTGAGGCTGATAGAGATGAACTGTTCCTCACAGTAGCCATGACAGGAACTCCAACATACAATGGCCTGGACGTCACCAGTAGCTGATCTGAGCATCGAGACCAGTTGATCTGAGCGTCACGACGAGATGTCATGTTCGTCAACCGAAGCTTGCTTCTCGGAAGTCTCTGGGGTAAGTTCAATAGTACAGAGTTCTCCCTAACGGGGAAATGACAGCTGGAGCAGGCTTCGACTTGGTACGATCGGTGCGTAAAGCCTTCCGTCCCATCTAAGCGCCTCTCTGGACAGTCGCAACAGTATAGCGCCCTCCCTGTAGCAGGACGAAAGCACTTCTAGCCCTGGAGCACTGTTTCGAGGTCAATACACTGGGTCCCGGCAGTGCCCCAACCATCCCGGCCGAGCATACCTAGGTATCTAGAAAGCGCGGTAAATACAGCGTTAGATTACCAAAATTACGGCCTTGGCTTTTGGAGGGGCAGAGGGAAAGTGCAGCGAGTTGCCTTCTTTGTTTCCAACGTCTTCGCATCGAGCCTGCCAGCTCACCACGAGCAAGGGCCTTCTGGTTTTGCTCGCGAAAAAGATCCTCAATGCGCCAATCTGCGCTTATCCCAAAGAATCCTTGTTCATCGCTGCTTTTTGCGCGTCATCGGCTTCATCAGCTTCCTGAAATCTGCCAGTCGCAGATGGTGTGGTGGAATTGCGGGAGCTAAACCGTGCCCGCCAGCACCCTAATCGACCACTCGGCGTGTCTCTTCACATTTCTTCTCCCACCAGACCGCCTCGTTCGCAGCGCTGAGCGTCTAGAACGGCAGACTGATGCGACTCTGGCTTCGCAGCTCCTCTTTCCGCTGTCCAATCCCGAGACTAGTCTCGTCCACAATGCCCTCGGATTGTCTTCAGGACCGTTGCTTCCCGTCCGCTCATCGGCTCGCTTGCTGCCGTCACCCTATCCTAAACTCTGCTCACTTCTAATCTTTTGCTTCTCACCCCCTCATCCTGGTCCGCGTCCGGCCCTCCTTCGTCTGCTTCGTCACCACTGGCTCGAAATCCCGGCCGATTGAGCTGACATGGCCTGATGGCTTGTTTTTCCTGCTCCCCTCATCTCCTGCCGACCCCATACCCTTCGCTAGGATTGGACCATATTCCCTCCTGGGCGGAGACAGATGCGCGGACAGTCCGCAAAAGGTGGTGATGAGACATTCGCATGGTCTGGCATTGGCTCAGTCTACTGCCCTGGAGGGTGATGCGTTGGCATGTTGCTGCTATGAGGTCCTCCTCGATCATCTGCCTACCTTCGAGCCGACCCACACTCCGTCCCGCTCACGCCTATAAATTTGTGAACTGGTGCCAGTCCTCGATGATTTGCTTCTTCCTTCCTTCTCATCACTATCCTACAAAACAGCACTACTGCCAAGCAATATCTTGACCATATATCACCTCACACTGAATAGTTCTTACCAAAGTCTACATCATGGCCGCCACATACTCTCGTCATCAGAGCAATCGGCATACTGTCAATACGAAGACCTTGCCAATCAGCCTGCCATCAAAGTCACCGGCGTACTCGCATCCAGTATCGCGAGTTGCCATCTCGCCACCAGAGTATTCCGACTATTCTTCTACGGGATCTTCCCGGCATTCAGCGGGATCGTATTCGGCTCGCTCACGCTCATCATATGCGTCGTCGGACTACTCGTCTCCAGACTACGATTCCGGCTACAGACATGATCCTCGCGACATCGATGACATGCTGAGCGATCGCATGAACAAGGCGTTTGATCCGATCAAAATGGATCGCGCGCTCGCTCGTCAGACGCAAGAGTGAGTTCTGTCGAGTTCGCACCGATTCCCTCTGCTGACAATGAAAAAGTTCTGGAAAATTGAACGACAAGGAAAGGCAGCTGAGGGAGTTGCAAGACCGTGCGCGAGCACGCTTGAAGTCGGCCCGCGTCAAATTTGACGAGGGCGTTGAGGACGCGAAAGAAATTCGGCGCGACCTCGATTATTGCCGAAAGGGAGTCGAGTAAGTGCCCAGTGATGAGTTCGAGGATCATTTCTGACAGAATTCGCAGTTCGATGAAATCTCGCAGCGAGAAGCAGTACCCGGAGGCCTACGCCAAAGCGAAAGATCGCAGATCTCGCCATACTTAATGACCAACTTACGACTTACGACTCTACGAATCTCCTTCACGACTTTCCGATTTAGCAGGCGGCATTTCTAGCATTTTCAGTCATTACCATTCTCCAATTTGTGTACGAAAACCAATTTTCTCGACTTTGCACAGCAAGCCTCCCTCATCAACAACAGGCATCTCATTCTGTCTTCCAAGGCAACCAGACAGCAAATCAAAGCCCGACGTCGATCTTCAGCAAATCACAGCATCTCACTTTGCCTCGCCGTCTCCCATTCGCGCGGGAAAACAAGGCAAACAAAGTCTTGGCACGAATCTCGCACTGTCGACGTGGCAGTTTCACGATGCAAGGGGTGCAAGCTAAGTTTCCGCTCCACCCCCGGAAAGTGGGGCATCGACTTGCTGCTTTTGCGGCCGACGGTTTTCCTGTCACTCGCGATCGACGGCGCAGCGGTGGAGTCCGTTGCCGAATCGCTGGGTCGAAGAGTTGACGCGCAGAGGCGCCATTCCTGCAAGCCGGACCCGTTCCCTGCATGGTCGAGCAGCCACTTTCTGGCAGGGTGCAGTGCTCTCTGCGCGAGGTGCGAAGGTGGGAGGTGTCTGCAGCTGTCAGCGGCGGCCATTGGTCGGTTCGAGCCCCCTGCAAAGGAGGGGACGGTCGCGGGCGCGCTGCTCTGCTTCTGGCAGGAGGGGTTCCTTTTGGACCGAGTTTCTGCAATGGTTGGGTCGGTAGCGTTCGGCTGTGCGGGTCGTGGCGAGCAAGGAAGCGTGTCTTTGTGCTGGCTACTGGCTCGTTTGCGAACTTTTCGACTGCTGGTGGTGTGCTCTAGGCTCTTTTGGTACCTGTGGGTGTGCTGGAATTGAGATGCTGAGATTTCTCTGGGGGTTCAGATGAGCAGGCACTTCCAGGTGGTCAATGGCGGGATCTGGGCACTCCCTGGGGTGTGTAGCCGGTGCTTTCTGTAGGCTTCTCCTAGCAGCTTCAAGGACTATCAGTACGTCCATAATCATGCCTATTCTTTACCTCCGACACGCCTAGTATCAGGCATAGGTGCTCCTTCTAGGCTCTATCCGCCCCCTAGGACCTGCATCGTAGCACCTAGGACAATCTTACCGCAGCCCGCACTGTACCTACCTCGCCTGTGAAACACGATTCGTAGGCAAGTACTACCGATCTGACACTTCCCAACGAGTAACGTCAGTATATGAACCTTCTTCCTGCATTACTCCAACTCTACTACCTCTCTATCACTCTTCAACGATCAAACATCATCCGGAGCATATCTCTGCGTGACCATCTTGTACCAGCATACCGAAAATCCATCATGGCGCTACCCCAGCGACACTTGAGCACTACACTCCTCAGCGAGTTCCAACCCTTCTTCTAGACTGAGCAGGACAACTCAGGTACTCAACTCTTCGCGTGACGACCCAGTAAACCCGACGGGAATGCCAACATCCCTGAACGGAGTGCTGCTTCCAAGCATATCGACGACCTGCCCGCCGTAGCACCAATGCTCACATCGTGCGAGTATTCAAGCAAGTAGCAGCACAACCTCAACTCATCAAATTGCCAGGGCCTGATACTACCATGGACGGACGACAAAGCATGTCCACCAGTGGTCTTGCTTTGGCTGCATGTGACTTACCTCATCACTCTGGAGACCAACATCTCTTTAGCTCGACTCCTACCCCGATCCACCTACGCCATGGCCATTGTCCAGCACCCATCAGCGCTCGTCCTAGATATAATCATAGAGGTAGGAAAGGTAGGCGAAAATGAGACGACGACAACAGAAGAGAACGAAAGAAGCAGCAGCGGCCCGCACCGCAGCGCCGGGTGAGCTAAAGTTTCTAACCGGTGAGAGCGATCGCTTGCCTTCCTCCCGACCGTTCAACAGCAAGGGGCAGGCTTAGCTTGTAGGAACGAAGTCACGCAACACGAAGCACGCTGCATGCCAATCGAGGAGCCGTAGAAATGAATCCCATACGGACTGCTATGCCTTGACGCTATGCTCTAGCCTCCGCGCGATTAAATCCCCCAACCATGGGATGCCGTTAACCATATCCCATATCCATGTTCCTGCCCACGTGAGGCGCCTCGCTTTAGCTGGAAGCCTTGCTTCAGTCCTCCTGAGTCTGACGACTTTGTGACTTCTTCCCAAGTTGTATGCCATCCCGAATGCGCGCTTTTTCCTATCATGATTGACCGGTCATTCATGCCTTCCGGTCATGCTTCTAAGGAACAGTCCTCTCGAACGCCATCGCACCGTCCGCGAACCCAATTCTTTCCTTTCCCCACAGCCATTACCACACCCGAGCACAAACACGCTTCGCTAAAGTGCATCTCATTGTAACGCAAATCATTGCGTTCGTTCCAGTTTCCCATATCATGCACCTAACTCTCGTACCAACCACCAGACTCAGCCCAAGTAGTTCACGTACTCCCCTCGTCTCCTTCCCTCAAGCAATCTGACCAGCATCTCCCCAAGAACACCATACTCGACCGGCTTGGTTAAGTAGTCTGTGAATCCTGCAGCGGCCGCCGCTGCGCGTTCCTCGGGCATCGCGTTCGCGGTCAGGGCCATGATCGGTATCGGCGGTCTTCTTGGAAGATTATTAGTGACGTTAGTGTGGTACGAAGAGGCTGACGCAGCAGGAACGGCAATGGCCGTTCCAGTGGCGGCGGCAGTTGCAGTAACGTTTGCCGGAGTCGCCGATCCACCGCGCTCCAAAGCACGAATTTCCATGCACGCCTCATAGCCGTTCTTGCGTGGCATCTGAATGTCGCAGATGATGAGATCGAAGCCGCCGGAGCTAGCCGCTTGTTCCGCTGCCACGACACCGCTCCGGTCGCCAGCACTTATGCCAGAACCCCGTACAAATTCCACCGCCTCGACGCCATCTCGGGCCTCCACGCAAAGTTCGCCAAGTCCGACTTTAGTCAAGTACTTCCTGATGACCTTTCGATTGACCTCACTGTCCTCCACCAGTAAGACTCGGTAACCCTTATTTCCGACCACATCCTTGACTCGTTCAACCATATTCCGGAAATCGTCCCGGCTCGTCTGCGCCACTTCTCCACGCCGACTCGACTCCTTACTCAGATTCCTTAGCTGCGCAGGGTCGAAGATCATGGCAAAGACCGAAGGCTTCACCGGCTTGTGGATCAAGTACGCTTTCTGGTTGATGGGCGGAGCTGTCAGCAGGCTGAAATCTTCTTGAATGTCTCGCTTCTGATAATGGTCTGTAACGATGATGAGTGCCGGGATCTGTATGCCAGGCGAAGTTGTGGCGAGGGCAGCGAGCTGGCGCATGAAGAGCATGACGTCGGAGGATGCAGGGATGTCGAGGATGATGTGGCTGAAGGTGGGAGCGGCGGGTCCGTTGAAGAGCTGTAAGAAGGAGCCGATGTCGGCGAGTGTGGTGACAATTGTTGGGATTTGGAGAGGCACGACGTGTTCGATGTGTTGCTTTATGGCGACGCGGGCGTGTTCGGCTGGGCAGATGACGACGATGGAGTATGTAGCGGGATGAGCTTGTGAGGCAAGAGACAGGGCAGCGCTGTCGTTGTCGCTGCGAGTGCGTCGGAGGGCGGAGTGCATGGCTAGCGCTTGCTCCGACATAGCCTGGCGATCTGTGGTTGTGGTGGTGGTGCTTCCGCCGTGGGGCGTTGCATCCTTGTCGCGTTGAGAGTCAGGTGTGGGAACGAGTGACGAAGCTGGAGAGCCGCTGAGAACGTGGCTCATTGAGTCGGACCGCAGCGAGGGCTGAGCCGATGCCGTGGCTGTGATTGCCGGCGACGCGACGCTGGACGGTAGCACGTCCGGAGACTGGATCGGTGGCGAAGCGATGTATTTCGATAAGCCTGGTGTCTGTATGACTGAAGAAGATCCGTCTGCAGGCTTGCTCAGAAGCATTGTCGTGGCCGACTGTGATCGTGAGCTCAAGGACGAGCTCATTCTATGTCGCGGCGTCCGTGCGGTCGACTGAGGAGAAGTCTCCTCACCAGGCGCTGGCAGTCCGACTCTGATGTAGAAGCTGAAGGTAGAACCCTCGCCTGTCTGACTCGTCACCGTCAACTCTCCGCCATGCATCTCCACAAGCTGCTTGGACAGGAAGAGACCAAGACCAGAGCCTGCGTCGTGGTTGCTTCCATGCCCGAATTGGCCGAACTGCTTAAATAGGCGTGTGAAATCGCCGACATCGAACCCTCTACCAGTATCAACAACCTCGAAGCAGAGGAGAGCAGACGGCGCGCTGCCAGAGACACTTTCGGGATCATCGCGCAGCTTGCAGCTCATGAAAACTTCGCCTTGTTCTGTGAATTTGACTGAGTTGCCCAGCAGGTTCAGCAGTACCTGTCGAACACGGAACGGATCGCCTTTGACGTTGTACGGGACATTGGCGTCAAGCGAGTAGTTGAGTTCCAGACCACGCTCGATAGCCCTCGAAGACACGGTATCCACCACTTCTTCACATAGAGTTCGGACATGGAAGAACTTAGGCAGCAGCGTCATCTTGCCAGCCTCAACCTTGGTAACGTCCAGGATGTTATCGACGAGCTCCCTCAGGTTGTTCGCGCTGTTTTGTATCGTGTCCACCGTCCGTCGCTGATCCAAGTCCAGCGCAGACTCGGTCAACCATGGCATACTTCCCAGAATACCATTGAGCGGTGTGCGGATCTCATGAGACATGTTGGCGAAGAACTTCGTCTTCGATTCCATTTCCTGGTGCACTTTCTGATTGGCCTGGTTCAGCTCTCGCTCTAGGACCTTACGTGTCTCGATGTCAGTGCAGGTTCCGTACCAAGAAGCTCGACCACTCGACAGCAAGGCCTGATCGACCCGAACCAGTCTGATCAGGAACCATCGATATTCGCCTCCCTTTGACCGCAACCGTACTTCTGTGAGATACGATAAGCGGCCTTCCTCGTCCTTCTCCTCGCTGACTGATTGCTGCTTCAGCATGTTTGCGAGCACAGACTGGTCTGGCGCAAAAAGGCCTTTCTTCGCCGCCGTACCTTGTGATATGGTCTTGTTCGATGAGGAGCTACTGCTCGAATCGCTTTCGATCGATAGCTTCGCTAGTGACAGCGAGTCGACCGGAGACAGAACGCCGCATTTGTGTAGATCCTCCCGGTGAACGTGCCGTGCAAAGCCAAGACCTCGTGCATCGTCCAAAGTCTGTCCGGAGTAAGTATGCCACTGCTGATTAACAGCCACGATGCCCTCGCCCTCGACAGCTTCGAAGAGAGTCTGAGGGATGGCGTCTGCCATCGCTCTAATCTTAGCATCGCGAGCCATCGATGCCTCTTTTTCACTGGCCTCCAGGTTTTTGATATACTGTTCATGAACGTCCAAGAACGATCCGATCCAGTACAACAGTCGGCCATTGTTCGACAGCAGCGTGCTCGCTCTGAAGACAAACCACCGGAAGTCGGAATCACTGTTGAATCGCTTCACGCGGATGTAGTGAGTGAACTGACTGCCAGTCTTCATAGCTTCTCCCCACAATTTCGTCAGACCGCTGCGATCTTCGGAGTGCACATTCTTCCAGGGATCGCGTACTCGGCCTTCGCCTTGACTTCTGAAAGCGTCGAACTTTCGATTCGTCCAGACGAGGTCGCCAGAATTTGGCTTAGCCAGGAAAAGCTGCACTGGCACCGCATTGAGCATCAGCGACGCGATCAGCTCAGGCAGTGGCTTCTCTGGGTCTTCTTTGGTCATGGAGTCAGTTCGTTGCTGAGATGTTCTGCGGAGACTGTGCTCCAGTCGATCTAGTGCTCCTGAAACATCGCCATAGTCGCTTTCCGATGTTTGACTACCCGCACGAGGTGAGATGGGAATGGTCGATTCTTTCTGAGGGGCACGTCCTGACGTATTTCTCGAAGCTGCTCCTTTCTTGTCTTCGCCTGTCTCTCCGCGAGCTTCGGATGGCTTCCGGCCTCCAGGCGTGACGGCCTTACCGCCTTTCTGGCGCTTAGCGAGAAATAGCCTTCGACCATATCAGCGCCAGACCTTCCTGGCGTGGGAGGCATGCCGGGCGTGAAGCCCTTGTGGTCGTATGGAGTGCCTGCCAATGACGAAGAAGGACTCTCTCGCAGAAGAGCTCGTTCGTTAGACAACAGACCTTGTGCTTTCAGCCCAGCCGCGAATGTGTCCTTCTCTTGTACCTGGCCACTCAACTCCGCCACCAACTCAAGCTCGGACCCTTCATCAGAGAAAGTGCCTCCGAGACCGAACGCAGCACCATGACGCTGAGCAACTCCGCCACGGGCGCGATCTTGCAAATTGCTGTACTGCTGAGCGAGTGAAAAGGAACTCGCCAGATGAGGCAGGAGATATAGCAGTGACTGGCGTAGCGTGAGAGGATACGGATTGAGCGCCGTCGTGAAGGACAGGATCGCAATGGGGAAGCGCAAGGTCGACGCCATAGCTCCTCGTGCGTAAGTCGGCTGTATCAGAGGAATATGTACCAATGATTTCGCTCCTTCCACTCCAATTGCATTCAAGCTCTGATTAGCAGAAGCGCCGTAGTCATAAGCCGGCGGATCTTGTTGGAAAGCGCCTTCATCCACGGAGGAGCTTTGATTGAAGAACGGCGATTCGGTCGGATCAGGCTGAGCTGCTGGCGAAGGTGAAGGAGATTGCGACCACAAAGACGGCTCTGGCTGCTCGTACTCATCACTGTTTTGAGTGCCTGAATGGGCTTATCCGCGCGCTCGGAAGACAGCCGCTTCATCCTCGTCCCTGAAGTCGACGGTCGACCTGGGATTGTGGGCGTCTGCGGCTCAGGACCTATCGGCTCCTCACTGTAAGTTCGAGTAAGAACTACTGGTCGACTCTTGCCGAAGAGCGCTGATACGCCCGTCCGAACCAGCAAGGGATCGGGCTCTTGCTCCAGGGGTTGTAATGACTTGAAGACAAAGCATCGTGGCGGCAATGCTTCTGTGGATGCGAGATCAGTCGGAGCTGCGGATTGGACATCCATCGTCGATTGTGATCGTGGTGTAGGCATCTGGCGAGTCAGTCGCGGTGGGTTAAGCGCTGGTCGCTCTTCTGTGGTTGCAACCATGGAGCTGTTGGCTCTCAAGGGGCCGCTTGGTCTCTGGGAAGACCGAGAGATGAACTCGGGCAGAGCACCAGCGATCGAGTGGCGACTTTGCAGCTGCGGCCTTGTAGCGGTCGTCGGACTCGACTCCTGGCCCTCTGCCTGGCGATTTGCTGACCTAAAATCAACCTCGGAGGTGCCCAAGGAGTCAAGCTGCGACAGACCTGAGCCGTCACTACCAGCCACATTAAAGCTCGCTTTCTGACCCCAAGGCACGTTCTCGAGATCTGTGATATCGCCAGGCAAGGCGAGAGACGCTCGATCTGCACCGTATGCCTCGCTCAGGATGTCGCATACATTAGCCCACCACATGTCGAGACCAGGCTCAGCGTTCAGCATCAATACTGTATCGTACAGATCAGGCATGGGGTAGTTGGGATCCTGCATTCCAGTCTGACTAGCGGCTGATGTACGACCAGTCGGCGTGCCTTGATCAGACGTGTCCAACACAGAGCTCATCGATTGGATATTGCCCAGAGGCCCTTCGGTTGGTGACAACAGCGTGAATGGCTTATGCGATGGAGCGGACCGATGACTCGACAAGCGGTTGAGCTTCATCTGCATGCGAGGAAACGGGTACGAGGGTGTCCTGACAGACCCGGGAGTGTTTACGAATCCAGCACGAATGGTCCTCGCTGAGTCGGTGGACATTGTTGCGGAAGCGGTGCCGACTGATTCATCCGAAGAAGATTCAACGTTCGTGAGCCCTGACAAGTCTTCGCTGGAATTCCCTCTTGGTTGAGTTGGTGGCTGGTGTACTTCCGGGCTGTTTGACGCCTTGCGCTGCTGCTTCTGTGCCAGGGCCTCGCCCATCTTCTTACGCATGGCTTCGAGCCCGGCGCCATCCTGCATCAACGGTGACTGTGTCGGCCGCCGTATATTGGTGGGTTGTATGGGGTCGTTTATTACTCTGGTCTCTTTCGTGCCCGCAGTGGGTGTCTTCGACGCTGATTTCGTCTCTGACGTACTCTGCTGGCCATCTTTGTCGGAAGACTTGTGGTGTGAGGATGTTCGATTAGGTGGTGGCGGCGCATGTCGCGGTGATTTGGCCGGCCTCATGGTGGTGAGTGCGCCCTCTGCTTCTGCCTCCCCTGCGTCTTTCGGCGGGCTCTAGACATGAACTAAAATGGTCTGCCTCCCCGGCGCATATTGCGTTCCATCAGAAAGCAAACATTTGGTCCAGTTCCTGGCAAACAATCATGCGGCAATGAATTATGCTGATTTCGGAGGCGCTGTCACTGCTACAAAGGCGCGTTGGGGTCGTGTGCGTGTTTTGGAGGGTGACGGAAAGGTATTGCAAAGGCAACGAGATGTGATCAAGCCGCGTCTCAACGGGTCAGAGCGGGCTCGCAAGCAAATGCCCAGAAGTCGTAGTCAAAGGCTTGCAGTTGGTGTTGGGTTGTGATTGAATTGTGGATAGTAAGGAGTTGCACCCAAGTGGCCCTGCTGGGGAGGCGGCGACCGGGATGCACAATGATATCATAGCCGCTACACGAGTAAAGCCGGGCGTAGTCAGCAGGCGATTACCATAAATACTAATGATACGAGATCTTCTTGCCTTAGGCGTGTGTGACGGCAAATATTTTCATCTCAACGGCATCTCATGCAGCAGATGCATGTCACTTTGAGTGCAAAGTTCCCTAAGAATTCCGATACTGCTTGATTCGCACATTGCCTGCTCTGGGAGAACGAAGTCTGTAGAGAACTTCCACCTAGCATCTCGAACGCAGCTGGAGGTTCTGCTGAGCATCACCGAGACAGGCATGACCCCTAAGATCCCTAATCAACTTCCGGCTTTCTCTGCCCATTTCGCTCTCAAGCTGTTCTCCCAAGTCTTGTTTATTGAAGCCTTAATCGATGCCCTTAACGGCTTTTTCCGTGTACATACAATCCCAGGGCTTCCAAAACAAGGATGTAAGAAACTGATGCCCCGAGAAATGTCCCCTACAACACTGTTTTCTACATCATCAATCCCGGCCTTACGGGCACAACCGCAGGTCCAAATCGACGATCATTCTGCACCGAATCTGCAACAGGGTTTGACTGCATGCTTGAAGAGTCGTGGTGCCACGTGTTGCAAGGACATGCCTCTCTGGGAGGAATGTTGGTTTTATTGCTCCGAAAAGTCTTGCGGCCGTTGATGATTTGGGCCGTGGAAGCACATTCTTCGTGCCGTCAATAAGATCAACCATTTGTTGATAGACGGCGCCGCGACGGTGGCGTGACATGAGGAGATGATCGTAGATGCGGCGCTCGCGAAAGTACTCTGTGGACCTTACTTGACTCGCGGCTGCATTATTACCGTACAGCAGACGACAGATCTACGATCTTGTTCCGACCTCATCTGCGCTCAAAATGCACTATGGCTACAGACAAGAAGTAAGGCCGTGCATATCGTCAGTCAACGCGCTTGCCTGCATGCAAAGAAAGATCGACTTGTCTCGCGAATGGGTTCTCTATACGAGAACAGGGTGGTCTTCATCGAACAAGTTTACATGATATGAAGTGCTGATAGCACTAGAAGGCACGACATGCCCAGCTCACCGAATGTCACCGATGGACGTGCTTCTCCAGCTCCGCTAAACCCCATGTAAGCCAGTCCCGCTCCTGCCCAAGATGCCACTCCTCTCCCACCCGCCGGTCCTGCTGCACCCGCCCCTCGTCCTCCACTTGCCGCACCTCCTGTACCCGCTCCGCGTCCTCCACCCGCCATTCCTCCACCACCACCTCTCTGTCTTGGCACAACGTCGTTCATGTGGGTCGCCTTCGCCTTGTCGGACTCTCGATCAATAAACCCACTTGGTCTTTGAGGATCTGAGGCGTCGTTGTAGGCATCATCAGCGCTAGCTTTCTGCTGCTTACCGCCATCCAAATGACCATTTCCAACATCCGTATATGCCGGCGCTTTCGGAAAATCATCGTAAGCCCCCGGGTTTCCATCTTCCTTGCGCATATTCTCCCACTTCCTAACGTTGTCCTTGCCGTGCAGCTGTTTGCACTGTTTGTAAGGTGTGTTGCCGGTCATACACGACCAGAGGGCCTCTTCTTCTTGATGCCATGAGGGAGGCAATTCTTCCCGGGGAACGAAGGTGGCGCCAGTGTAAGATGATGGATCGGACGAGTACCTATGTGGAAATGCTGGTGCGAGTGCCGGGTAAGCGGGTATAGCTGCTTCTTCACGGTACGGGGATGGCGCAGCGTTGGACAGGGGTTTTGGAATGGCGGTATCCTGAAATGCGGTGACTATTTGTGCAAAAAGCCACAGAAGCAACGCACATTTGCTGGCCATATTGAGCACACTGCAGAAGGCTGACTGGTCCTGGAGCCAGGATTCAATCGATTGAAGGGATGGGATGGGATAACTAATGAAAGAGACCTGACGATGATGGGGATTATAACAGATGTCTAGAAGGTGACGACAAACCGAAAACATGACGACGAGCATATTGCCTTGAAAGGACATGTGGTGAGCTGGACAGTATTTGGTCTTGGCTTGGGAAGTACCACGGGAAGGCAAACCTTGCACATGTCTTCAAACCGTGGCCATTAGCGAACCAGGCTGCGCAACCATCGATGCTGGGATGACATCCATCTATTACTGCAGTCCAGCAATCCACTTCGCAACCTCCTCAGGATGGCTGATCTGCGCAAAATGCCCAGACTTCAGTTTGGCCGTCTCTATCTTGGCGCCCGCCTTCCTTCCGCCGTCGATCAGGTGTTGCTGTAGACCCTCGGGCATAGCGAGATCCAGCTCCGTGAGGATGAGGTAGTTGAGTCGCCATTGTTTTGGATCGATGTCATCCGCCACAGTGCTGAAGGCGCCGGTCAGGGCAGTAGGTCGAAGGCAGGTAAGATATTTCTCGTCCTCGATGTCGTTCATCCAGTATTTCTCGAGACC
Source organism: Cyphellophora attinorum (assembly GCF_001299255.1). Taxonomy (NCBI): domain Eukaryota; kingdom Fungi; phylum Ascomycota; class Eurotiomycetes; order Chaetothyriales; family Cyphellophoraceae; genus Cyphellophora; species Cyphellophora attinorum. The sequence goes on from NW_017253278.1 coordinate 63,618, forward strand.
TGTTGGAGCTAGGATTGGTAGCTATATGGTACATCGTCAGTCATGGACATTTGTGCTGTGCGGCGTAACAGCCATGTGACTTACACCATCGATCATCTCCACTCCTGACCCGTCGTCTGGCGGCATGTTGTTCGCCTGCTGCCATTGTGATCGATCGACGGCTACAGAATGACCAGGCAGCGTGAGCGAAGAGGCGATCAAGCCAATCTGAATGACGCCGCCCTGTTTGCCTTGCGTCTCGCGAACGTGCTTCCAAAGATCGTGGCTTGCGGACATTGACGGAGTGCCGCCATACGAATGGCCCACCAGCAGCACGTCGCGGCTTTCATCTTCGATAAGTTTCGTCAATATTCCGCGAAGGTTGCGGATGTCCGCTGCCAGGCCATGTGGACTGAGATCAGCTTTGGTTGCGATCGGATCCACGGTGGGGTTGTTGACGGTGATCAGATTGTCATCGGTCCAGCCCAAGCTCTTCAGCGCGATAACGGTGGGCTCGAAGACAACGCTGCCGACACTAGCGAAGCCCGGGACCAGGACTACTGTTGGCTTGGTGGTAGGTGCGCTCATCCTGATGATGTTTCTATTGTAATTAGTGTAGCTGGTGTAGCAGAGTCAAAAAGAGCTTCGATTAATGGGTCAGCGATCATATATATTTCACGTCGGCAGACATCGAGGCGGACAGTCGGCGGACGAGGACTGTCACCGCTCTTGCTTGACTGCCGAACATAATTCGTAGGTCGTAAGCTGTGGGCCAATGTGGATTGGCCCGCACAATGAAGCTTCTGGTGGTGGCCTGATGCTACTGACTTCCCGTCGTCAATGAAAGTGTTGTGAGAGAAGCTGAAGCTACAGCGCTGCATTGACCATGATGGCACCTTCGGCCGAAATTCAAACGGCATCCACATGACCGTGTGATTAGTTCATGATGCGAAGATCGTCAGCCGGCAGGCCAGCGTTGTGATTCACCGTCATGACGCGTTTCGAGGAGGCGGCAGGCGACTCTCCCTGACTCCTGGCACAAGCTTCAGAGGCCTTCCTCCGGCGCTCAGAGTCAGTCGTATACAGGTGCAACAGTGCAGAGGTTATTGACAACATGGCTGATCGTTTAGACAAATGCGGACAATGCGGTGGGGATGCGAAGGAGGCGGGTCCGGTGGGAGCGAGCGTAGCATATATCTTTAGCGTACGTCATCCGGTCTGATCCGTCCACTGTCATCCGGTCTTAAAGGAGAACTCCAGTCATCCGGTCTAGTATAAGCCCTTATCTCACTTTCGCGCCAGGCCAAGACTTCACTGCCTATCAGCGTATCTCTACAAGCCACCTTGCATGTCCTTATCTCTGCCCCAGATTTTGCTACCGGCGAAGCCAGCCGAACACTTGTGAGACGCTCGTAGGCTCTGCTTATCACAGATTCTGAAACGATCTGCATCTCCTCGGAGAGACTGACCTCATCGTCGCCTACCCAACAAGGCGACTTAGATATGGCGAGGTTTCTAGCTGCTCGGTGCAGCATCAACTGTGCTGTCTCTGACAGCCCAAATCGTGCTCGATATGACACAGGATGAGGAGCAGCCGCATGAGCGGTCTAGTCTCCTTGCTACGAGCCGCAAACTCTCGACCTTCTCTGGTTCACATATGAGCAAGGAGGAACAGGCACTTGGTGAAACCTCTGTCGGAGAACGACTCCCTTACAATAACTATACTACGATAGACTGGCTGCACGACCTTGTCTGTACTACGTCGACCAAATACTGGCTACGCTAATATGCAATAGGTCAAAGCCTCTTACCAGCACCGAGAGGTCCGCGGCCAACCTGGGATCCGAGGTCGAGTACATACGGCATGGGATGCAAGTCAAGGCTGGATCATTGCGGCTATCAGTGGATTCCTCACAGCGACTATTGCTGCCTTCGTTGACCTTGCCGTCATCACCGTCAGCGACTGGAAAGTCGGCTATTGCAAGAGCAGTCTGCTGGCTGGCAAGGATTTCTGCTGCTCAAATCGATCGCCATTTCTGAGTCTCGGCAACGGCGTGGTCGAGACTTGCCCGGATTGGCACCCGTGGACGGACAACTACTGGCCATCGTATGCCATCTACATCGCCTTCGCACTCCTATGGGGCATCATCAGCGGTAGCCTAACTCTGCTCACGCGAGCTGCTCTTCCAGCGGCTGAACCTGTCGCCAATGGTCATTCCCATGTTGCGAACGGGAAGGTGGCCCAACAGCCGCCCACCCAGAAGTTCATGTATATGGCAGCTGGCAGCGGCATCCCCGAGATCAAGACCATTCTTTCCGGCTTCGTGATACCCGGTCTCCTGTCCTTGAGAGTTCTCTTCGTCAAAGCCGTCGCTCAATTTTCGCCGTCTCTACCGGAATGAATCTCGGCAAGGAAGGTCCTTTCGTCCACATCTCCGTTTGCGTCGCACACCTTGTCGGTGACCGTTTTCCCAAATACGCAAACAACGGTCGCAAGATCCGCGAAATCTACGCCGCAGGCTGCGCAGCCGGACTGTCTGTCGCTTTCGGCGCTCCGATCGGTGGCGTGCTGTTCGCCTACGAGGAAATCTCGACCTATTTTCCCCGCAGAGTCATGTGGCGCGCCTTCATCTGCTCCCTTTGCGCCGCCATGGTTCTCCGCGGGCTCGACCCCACAGGGACCGGCCGACTCGTTCTCTTCGAGACCAAATGGTCTGGCAGCTACGAAGCCTACCACTATCCCGTCTTCATCCTTCTCGGCATCTTAGGAGGTATCTTTGGTGGACTCTTCTGCCGCCTAAACTTCCTTTGGTCTCGCTGGTTCCGCTCCTTCTCACTCATCAAGACACGCCCTGTCTTCGAAGTCAGCCTCATCGTCCTAGCTACAACACTTCTCCAGTTCCCTAACCCTTTGACGCGCGAACCCGGCGACGTGACCATCAAAGCTCTCCTTGTCGACTGTACGACCCTTGCTCCAGGCAAGGAGTCCTACATTTGCGCCTCCGAATCCGACTCGTCCCCATCCGCCTCCTACCTCCTCCACCTCCTCCACGGCACACTCACCAAACTTATCCTCACAACTATTACCTTCGGCATCAAGGTTCCCTCAGGCATCATAATCCCATCTCTCGGAGCCGGCGCCTTCACGGGCCGCCTTCTCGGCCAGCTGCCTTTTCTGGCCTCCACCTCCTCCCCAGGTGTCTTCGCCATGGTCGGTGCCGGCGCTTTTCTCGCCGGGGTGTCGCGCATGACGATATCGTTGGCGGTGATCATGTTCGAGCTGACGGGGAGTTTGGAGTATACGGTTCCAAGTATGGTGAGTATTATGGTGGCGAAGTGGGTCGCGGATGGGATCAGTGAGGAGAGTGTGTATGATTTGGCGCAGGTGATTGGGGACCATCCGTTTCTGGAAGGGGATGGGGCGATGGAGGTCGTAAGGAACGGCAGAGGCAGGGTGGTGAGGGAGTTGTGTCCGCCGGAAGAGACGATGAGGGAGATTGTGGTTGAGGTGGGCGAGCGAGGTGTGGTAAGGGAGAAAATACTGAGGGAGAAGCTGGGTCTGTTGAAGAGGAGGGGCTTGCTAGATGCGGGCTTGGTGTTGGTCAAGGAGGAGGGTGGCGCGTTGCTGGGGTATTTGGCACAGGGTGAACTGGACGGTGGCCTTCAAAGCACAGAGGAGAGGCGTGAGGGATTCGTCCGACTGTTGCAGTCAGACACTGCTGGTGTTCTGGGCGTCGACGATGATGAGGAGCAAACAGCGTCGACACTGACCTCAGTCCGTTCGTCGACAGAACGCCCTTGACGCTGACTGCGGAGGCGCCTATGGAATATGCTGTTGCGATGTTCTCGCAGCTGGGCCTGCGCTATCTGATGATCACGGAAGAGGTCAGAGTCGGTTCGGAGGATGATCCTAACTCTGGAAAGCTCATCGGTGTTGTTATCAAGAAGCGTCTGGTCGACTACGTGGCAAAGCTGAAGCACGAGGCAGAGTGAATGAGCTCTGAGGACAGAACTCGTTAAGATGGAGATACAGCAGGAGCTCTATAAGGCCATGGCAGGCGCAATCCACGTGCTCGGTTCTAAGTTGCTTTTCTGTGCTGTGATCTCGGTCAATCGTTTCAGGCCCTCACTATCCGAGTGTACCCGCTATCGATTTCAGCCTGGCGCGGGCACAGCCGATGGTTGGCACGCAACTTCAGCAGTCACGAATCTCTTCATCTCTGCGATGACGGTATCGGCCTCTCTCGCGCCTTCCCGCAGATATATTGGGCTCCAGTAATAATCTGCGGTGCCGTGAGAGGAAAGTTCCGCAGCATCTGGCCCATTGTCTTGCTGCTCACACAGCTCTTTTCGGTAACTCGTGAGTGCATTCACGATCATGTCGCATCTAGTTCGCCGAACTCTATGGTTGAATAGACCATTGTCAATATCGGAAACGATCTCCTCGAAGGTACGCTGCAAGAATTCGACTTCTGACCGTCGATTCTTCAGTTGCTGGCTCTGTTCTGGACGAAGTCGTTGCACAAGACCTTCAAGGCAATCTCGAATTGTCGCTCGTTGCTCCTCTCGCACAAGCTGAATGGCCGATATCACCGGCTCGCGCCAGTCCATTGAAGCAGGGGTACTTAGCACGTCAGCCCTGTCTAACAGACTGATGTGTGATGTCGACCGTGCACGGCTCCCTGGGTGTCTTGATACTTTGCTAGGGAGATCTGTTGGCGTCTCCACATGGAGCCCTGTCGACGAACCATCAATAACACCTGTTGGCACCTCAGCCAAGTGTTCTGTGGCGCCGGCTAGGGCATGGTCCGTATCCATGCTTGAGTCCATCGACAGCTTTGGCCGAGGAAGTCGCTGCTCGCCATTGTCCTGTGACCCTCTGCGGTCACTGGCTCGCGTGTTGATTCGTTGACAAACGCTGCTTTTCGAAGTGCCAGGCATTCCCCATTGCGAAGAGGAGGACGACGAGCGCGTGGGGCTGTGCACCCTCCGTCGGGTTCAGACCTTGATGACATGCTAAGCCTTCGTTGCCTAACGGTCAACCGAGGCACCCGGACTAGATGCCAGCTCAGATGGGTGGCTATGGTGGTGCTGCAGGTCTATCTACACGTGGGAGGACGCTTAGGCAGATATGATACCTGTCTTTGTGACTTGGCTTGAGGCGTGAGGGTTCGGAAGATGTGTGGAAGGACTTTCCGTTCTTCACGGCCAGAGAGGTCGGTATCTGACCACTCGCTCATCTTTCATACCCCAATTCAACAGTGTCGTAGTTTCCCTCTGCCACAGGGACCTCAAATATGCCTCACCTGCGCTCCAACGCATTCAATGTACGACGGCGAATTCGTCCGTCACATAGTTCTGAATCGTTCAACGAGCAGTGACTACTCCTGACCCAGGCAGTGCTAGTGACTGCTCTCGGTTCGCCTCGGTCCTCACTTCGTTGGAAGGCTATAAGTAGATCGTCTTGCCCTCGAGGCTTCTTCTCTTTCTTCCTTCTTCCCAGCACAGCTGTGCACCGAAAACTCATCTTGCCATGTCACGATAGCATCTGCAGCTACTTGATGAGGCGAGCTCTTTCCAAGATCCCGCCCTGCGAAACATGACCTCGAACCTTGACATAGACATTGATTACCTGCATCGTCTGCGTTCGCCATCATTTCGCAACCCGTTCCCCTTCCCTCCTCAACCCTCTCTCCCCGCCACAACCCTTCCGCCACAGCCACAGCGCCTCCGTCGCATATGCCTTCGCACTCACATGCCCACTTTTGCGGTTCGCTTCCGCCATGATTACTTCCAGCACTCGTTCTTGCTCAATCAGCGCCCACAACGCCTCGTACAGCTCTGAGCCCCGCGGTCCGAACTCTTCTTTACCCAACCGGTAGAGGATCCGTCCAACCGTCTGATACGCAACGCACCGCTGGTTTGGCAGCGTCGAGCGCGCCAGCAGCGTAAGTTCGGGGATGGTGTACCCAGCAGAGGAAGGGGCTTCGCCGTGGTGGTGTAGGCCCAAATGTGTGGGGATGTTGAGGGAGGATTCGGGGGCGATAAGGGCGCCGCGGAAGGAGAAGCGGATGCTGGAGCGGGGTAGGAGGCCAGGAGAGGGGAGTAGGGGGAGTGGCTGAGGGAGTCTTCGGCGGACTCTGGCTGGAGCCAGGTGAGGGATGTTGGGGAGGGGGTGTGGGCTAGTTCGGGGAAGTAGGTTGATTTTAGGTCGGAGAGGAAGGTGTTGGAGGAGGGGTCGAGGGGACGGTAGTCGGATGCGGGCCTGGGCGGCATGGGAAAATGTACTGAGGACGTGGATTGTGTTTGGGGTTGGAGGCCTTGTGCTGGTCGTGTGGCGTCTGTATCTGATAGCGCATTTGAGTCTGGTGAAGCATCTGAGGCGGGTTGAGCTTGCGCAGCGGTCTTATGAGCTGTGTCATCCTCCTCGGGCTTGTTGCCCGCTGACTCGTCCGCATGTAAAGATGGTGCTTGCGGTTTTGAAGTGGAATTGTCCGCATCTTGCGCTGACGCCGTCGTGGCTTCTGACGTTGAGACGCTTTCAGTGTTGTCACGCCTACGCTTCATCAGTCGCTCGACCAGGGCAGGGCTCAAGGTGGCCATTATCTCTTCCTGCGCTTCTCTGATCTCATCTTCCGACATGGTGGCGATTCGACGGTCATTCTCCTTACCGATTTCGGTCTTCTGATCCGTTGTGATGTCCACACCGTCCCGGCGTGTCACCGCATGCGCTAGCGCAGCATCTGACTGCCTGGGAGGCCGCTGAGCGACCGTAGGGCTTTGAGATTTCTGCTGTGCCTGTCTGAATCTCGAGACAACCTTTCGCTGCTTATGCTCTGGAAAGCCCTGCTTGGTCGCCCTGGGCGCAGGTGGAGCAGGAGCCTCGGACGATTCATGTTCCTGGACGTCTTTTATGCTGAACGAATCATTCGGGCCGCTCCCATCAACATTGTTGAACGTGAAGTTATCAGCGTCGAGATCAAGCTCGAATCGCTGGCCTGTGAGTGCCATCAGTGACCAGGTGTTTGGTCCGTAGGGTGAAGTGGCGGCTCGCATGCGCCAAATTTATTCTCAGGCATAGCACGTGCCAAGGTTTCGGTGACCGGATGCGCTAGCTTTACCGACCAATGGGAGATATTACTGCCCTGGCTGCAGATCTTCAATAAGATCTGTTCCACGATGCCATTACTCTGGCGTCCAGGAAGCATGCGCCTACAGGTTCGTGGATTGCCATGTTGCGATATCGAGAGCCTGGCCATGACTCATGTCCATCAACTATGAATTTCTCCCGATCTTGCCATGATGACCGCCCATCTCACCGAAGGCGATTGTCTTGGCACGAAAACGGTCATAGCCAATGGACCCAGATCCTCCCGTTTGCCGCCGTCCACCCTTTGGCTCGCCAACACATACATAGACTTGACTCGTCTGAGTGTCGCTGCAATCGTGGAAGCTCATCACCAGAGAGGCTCGCGTGCTGTGCTCTTCTGTGTTGAACCCCTTCCGTCGGCATGTCGAAATTCTGGAGAAGTTCCAGAAGTTCCGCCACGCAGAATAAGCATAAGAGAAGCTAAGCCAAACCGGTGACAGTGGAGCTCGATGCTGCAGGTGCTGTTATCCCTAGTGCGATCTTTTCGATATGTCCTCCTGTGCAACATCCATTTTCCAGCAGTGCAAAGGCCTGAGGCTCTGGCTGCTGGCTTTCTTTCTCCGACGCTATGTGCATGATCGTGATGCTTTTGCTTAACCCGCGCGGTACGAGTTCGGTATTGCGGTTTCTGTGCTCTGGCCGCCCCCTCCCTGGCTGGAATTTTGCTGCCCAGGTGCTGGTCCGATCTTTCAACTTGTGGCTCGGTTTCGCCGCTGGCTGCGTGTCTTTTCTACGCAACTGCCTGGCTTGGTGTGTCGCTGAAGCTGCGAATAATCTCTTCTATCCTCTTGTTCCTTGCCTGTCTCCTTGCCCTTCTTCTTTGCAAATCAATGGCACTTGCGTCGCCCGAGCTTTCGACTTAATATCCTTTGCCGCCTTCATACTCTTCTCTTCACTCTTCTCTTTCTTCTTGCTCGATTGTCAATATTTCAACGTTCTTCATCAATTGCTGGTTGCACGTCATCTCCAACCAGTCTTCTGATGTTGCATCAATCTCGTTTGAGCACCAGCCCTTCGATTCCGGCCAAAATAGGCTGCTAGTATCACCACTTGTTGCATTATTCACAATCTGTGTTTTTCATTGTGGTGTTGTTAGGACTGGTGTATGAAACTACCATACCTCATATTCGACAACCCGAACCTCATATTCGCCAATTACAATACACCATACCTACCATACTCCTACATCGCATTCATCGTCGGACACCTGTCGCTGCAATCCATAACATCGACTTGTTGCCGTCGACGTCGACTCATTTCATCCTCAGCCGATGCAGGTCGAAGGTTACACGTGAGAGTCGTGCTAAGGGTCAAAATGGAGGCCGCTGAACGTAGTTCGTCGATCGACCTCTCCAGCGTGCCTGGCAGCGACACCGAACCCCCTCCAGCCAGCCTGAGCAACATCATGAACAACGGCAACGCTAACAATTCTGTACAAAATCCCTACATGAGCACCTTCCAAACCTCGGGGGCCCGCCAAGACCCTGGGCCGGCGAAGAAGCCACGCAAGCCAAAAGTCACCAAACCAAAGACCGACTCAGACACTGCCAAACCTGCTCGAAAGCCACGAGCCTCTAACGGATCAGCTCCTAGTTCTCGAAAGAAGCCCAAAACTGAGCATACTGACGATCGGAGTACAATACAAGAGGTGCCGCCCTCTGTAGGCCTACAGGCCTCCCGATTGGTCGAGCCCTACACATTTTCATCACAACATGCAGGCCCCGGCCAACCTCCCCACCCGAGTGAAGCCGCCAAGACTTCCCAAAACGGTCTTTCACATCATTCACCTCAGATGCACTACCAACCACCCGTGCCTCAACCACAATCGCGTACCACTTCAATGTATGACCCTATCCGAGGCTCTATCACGGTCCAGGAATCCGTGCAGCCTACACCGACCCCACAAATTACACACACTCCTCCTCGACCAGTATCACGTTCTGGCGCATCTCCAATATCGAGCCTGATCGAGCCTACGGTGCCGCTGACTACCGCTCCGTCACCATTGCGACTCTTCTCAACGCCGTCAGAACCACAACCCGTCCACGCTGAGCCACGCGAAAAAGTACCTGCAGTGCAGAATTTGAACGCAGTGATGGAGGTTGACGGGGCCAACGAGGCATCAACGTCGAGAAAAGCGTCTGTCAGTAAGGAGCCTCCTAAGCCACCTACACGCGCTGCATCTCCGAAGCCCGCTCGAGCAAAAGAGAAACCTCCACCGTTGCCGGCAGGCAATGGACTACTGTCAGCCACTGTTTTCGGTGGAGGAGATCCGCTGAGTCTATTTGACAAGAATGATACAGCTACGACTGGGCCGAACATTGTATTACGCGTCGACTTGAAGAATCCCAAGAATCAGATCATCAATTTTGCTCGCACCGCAGAGGAGAAGTATGGCTTCGCAGCGCTCTATCCCCGACAAGCCGCTCAGAAGGCTCGACTGGAGCGAGTTGCAGCGGCAGGCGCCGCACTTGAGAGATCGGCCTCAGGCAGCAAGGCTAACTCTGCCGGAGAAAGTGGCGATGACGACGCCGCAAGTGTCGACATCGACCGGGACACGGACAATGATGGTGACGTCGCCATGGGTGGGACAAATGGCCTGGCAGAAGGTGCAAGCGGCACCGATGCTGAGCCAAAGAAGAAGGTGACACGACGAAAGAAGGTGGAAGAATACGATCTAGATGATGACTTTGTGGATGACAGTGAGCAAGTCTGGGAGGCGCAAGCTGCAACAAGCAAAGAGGGCTTCTTCGTCTACTGCGGACCGCTGGTGCCCGACGGCGAGAAGGCCACCATCGAGAGGTATGTCCCTTCCACATTTTTGCCATTGCTACAGCATGCTGACACCATTTCAGAGCCGATGGCACCGTCAAGAACCCACGCGGCGGTCGTGGACGTGGAAGAGGTGGTGGCCCAGGCTCGCGTGGTGGTCGAGGTGCTCGTGCTACTGCCGGTGCGGCAGCGCGTGATGCAAACGCTACCTCGAATGCTGATTCCGAACGGCCAAAAACCGGCCCAGGCTCGCGTGGTGGTAAGATCAATCGACGACCTCGGGTTACTAAGCCTGCGGCTGCTGAGGACAAGCCTGCTCTGCCGAAAGCTGAGCCTGTACCTGCGACTTCTGCGCCCATGGAGCAGCAGCAGGTGCAGCAAGTTCCGCTGCATGTATAAGCACAGCACCCATCAGCTCTATTCGTGCTTCTAACGGCGGCGCTTAACGCTGCAGCGACGAGGTCGCACGTATCTGTAGTAAAATGAAATGAAAGCACTCGTTGCGACGATCTTCCCCACCTTGATCACTTCGCAGTGAACATCATGGGGTCGGAGTGCTGGATGCTGCCGCTGCCTGTCCACCGCACTCATAGCACGTCCCTCGATGTCGCAATCCTGACTGGATATGATCAGCGACTTGAAGTACTTTGCGATTGCCATCGTCTACGAGACTTCTTCAGCTTTCCAAAATTGGCCAAAGTCTATCTGTCCACAAAAGCAGGCCGCCCCACCGCACCACTTACCTTCCTACAATTCAAGACAATGCCATTTCTTTCATTCTATCTCTCTTGCATGTCGCAACGTCGCTTCCTCAGAAGATGACTTTGGTGATGTTCGCCGCATCCTAGTCATCGCTCCGGAAGAGGCGTATTGCATGATGATATCAGATGACAACGGTTTCGATGAATCTGTGTCAGCCCGAGACAAGGGCATTCCGGCAGGAGAAGAGTGGAATTTTGGGGCCCTGGAGATTGCGCTACTGCCGCCCATGATTTGAACCATGGGATTCTCAACTTCACCAATAGAGCCCTGAGTAAGGGGTCTCTCGGCGACCTGCATTGTTATCGGATTTCGGCGAGCTAGGGTGTCCCTCGGGTACTGACAGTGCTAAGCTTGTGGCGCTCCCTTCCCAGTGGCTTCCCAGTGGAGGCTATTGACCGCCGCCTACGTCTTACAATCATGGCAGTGACGAATTATACGCGCTCGAGCTCGCCATCAGAAGTGCCCGGTGCCATGGTGCTCTAAGCGGGCCATCCATGGGCCGGCTTGCTACGAGCGTGGAAGATGTGCCTAAGGTTAACTGAGTTTAGGCTTCATTTCACCAATGTGAGCGTCGAGCGCGCTCCAAGGGGAAGACCTGCAGTGCAGCACCCGTCCTGCCGTCCCATACTGCCAATAATCGCCACAGCGGGCAGGCCCATCTCGTTCCCTCGCCTCCCCCATCTGCCACATCTGCCATCTGCATCTCCCATGTCATACGTTGTCGGGTGCGGCTGCATTTTGCTCTACTGATTTCACCTTATCGTTCAGCTCGCGCTCTACGCCTTTCCTTCTACAATACGTATTCGCGCGATATCAATCACGCGTTCGTGTCGAGGTGAGCATTTTGTCGCCCTTCACTGCGTCAGAAGCTCTGCGACAGCTTTCGACAATGCAGCCTTTCGGTTCGCTTGATTTCACAGCGCACCGCTTTCAACAGCCGAACCACCTTTGCATTGGCATATCGCGCAACGTCGATCCAGCGCCTCGAGATTACAAGATCTACTAGACTTATAATACATTGGTCACTGCAGACACGATGGACGGGATGCAGGATATGTACGGCCAGCCGTATGGTCAGATCGATCCGACCACCGGCTATCCGCAGGATGCTTCGATGAGCAATCTTGACGGGATGGCCCAGGCGCAAACGCTAGATCAGATCATGTCGCATAACCATGAGGAGCTCATGCGTCGGTCAAGTGCATACAACCCAGACCTTTACAGACCCAATGCGCCTGATCGGAGTGGAAGTCGTCGTCAGTCAATGATGGAATTCGGCACAAGCGATCTCGCCGACTTCCAATTCGACCCCAATCCTGCCCCTCCCCCGATGTCCCAACAGCAGCTATCTAGCATGTCCAACATGTCCGGAATACCGTCGACGCATCACAAGATGGATCCGCGAAGAGTGCGCTCGAAAGAAAACCTCGCGCTTCATACCCAGTTCTCGCAGATGAACACGAACTACAACGACATGAACTCATTTTCTCCCCAGATGGTAGGCAACATGACGGGCGATCCAAACGAGTACATGGGCACGGGTATGGACCTGTCGATGGGCTTTGACCAAATGGCGGGCAATGCGACGCCAATGGACGTCAGTGCCGCAATGCAGCAATCATTATACACAGACTCACCCGTTGCCGCCAACTTCAACATGAACTACTCGACACCTTCGAATCCAGATCCTGGCGGAGGATCAAATGCAAGTCCTCATCACTCTATGGGCCATAAGACACCTCAGTCCGGTGGTCCGATGCCACACAACTTTCTCAAGCAGAAAAGCGCGCGAAGAGTCGGATCTGTGCCAATGGTCCCGGCCCAATCTCTATGCGCCACGCATCATCTGGCTCAGACACAGCACAAGGCATGCAGTCACCTATGTCCATGGGTCCGCCGCCTGCCAGACGAATGTCGATGGACCGGACCTCCTTCCCATCCAATATGCAGGAAATGACCATGGGACAACTCAGCCAGATGCCGATGATGCAGGGACCAAACGACCCTGCCTACTCCAAATTTGCCAACGCCTATTCAACCACAGGATTCGATATGCTGGGAGTGCTCATGAGAGTTGCGACGCGAAGAAAACCAGAAATCAATATCGGTCCCGTAGATCTATCATGCGCATTCGTGGTATGCGATATTGACCAGCACGACCTGCCAATAGTATACTGCTCCGACATGTTCGAAAGGCTGACAGGCTACACTCGCTACGAGATTCTTGGTCGAAATTGTCGATTCTTGCAAGCTCCGGACGGCAAGGTACAGTCCGGCATCAAGAGGAAGTACGTGGATGACCAATCGGTGCTGTATTTGAAGAACCAAATCAACAAAAGGGCGGAAGCACAACTGAGTCTCATTAATTACCGAAAAGGCGGACAACCGTTCATGAATTTACTAACGATGATTCCGATAACGTGGGACACCGAGGAGTTCCGCTACTTCGTCGGATTTCAGGTTGATCTGGTCGAGCAGCCAGGATCGGTCTCCGGCAAGAATCCCGACGGCACGTATGCAATCAACTACAACAGAAGTTCTTTGCCAGCATATGCATTACCACCACCCCCAGATCCGAGCAGCGGTATTACCGATCTCGGCCAAACGATCCCTCGCGACGAGGTCTCGCAAGTGCTTAGCACGATTGGCAACGGCGAGTCAGAACTGTCCAAAAGAATTTGGGACAAAGTCTTGCTGGAAAACACCGACGACGTGGTGCATGTGTTATCACTGAAAGGTCTCTTCCTCTACTTGTCACCATCAAGTCGTACAGTCTTGGAGTACGATCCGGCAGATCTCGTTGGCACGCCTCTATCATCTGTCTGCCATCCTAGCGACATTGTCCCGGTCACGCGCGAACTGAAAGACTCCGCAGGCGGCGCAGCAGTCAACGTTGTGTATAGAATACGGCGAAAGCGTTCGGGGTACACGTGGTTTGAAGCACATGGTTGTCTGCACACCGAACAAGGCAAGGGCAGGAAGTGCATGATTATGGTTGGAAGAGAAAGGCCAGTCTACGCACTCGATCGTCAAGAGCTTTCCAACGATGGTGGCATTGGTGACAGCGAGCTCTGGAGTAAGCTATCCACATCTGGCATGTTCCTGCACATCTCCTCGAACTCGCGAGCTATGCTTGATCGCCTCCCAGACGACATGGTTGGTGTCAGCCTGCAATCCCTGATGCGACCCGAATCACGGCGAGAGCTCCAGAAGGCTCTCGAAAGCGCTCGGACAGGCGAAAAAGCTACCTTCAAGCACGACCTGCAGAACAGGCGCGGCCAAGTCCTCCAAGCGCAAACCACAATCTACCCTGGCGATGCAAAGAGAGGCCGCAAGCCCACCTTCCTCCTCGCGCAAACCCGTCTACTGAAGATGACACGCGCGATGCTTCTATCGCACAAATCGCACGGCGCATCCTCCACCACCGGCTTTTCTGAAGGCTCCGGCACACCCGCGCGCCTGTCTTCGCAACAAGCAATGGCCACTTCCTCTAACGAGCTGCTTCCGCCCGGTACACCAAGTGGCCTCAGCGACCCCGGCGTCATCACACAAGCCGGCAGCAACGGCCTGACCCTCGGCAATCAAGACGAGGCGCTCGCCTCCGAAGACAACATTTTCGACGAGCTCAAGACGACCCGCAGCACGAGCTGGCAATTTGAGCTGCGGCAAATGGAGCGGCAAAACCGCTTGCTCGCGGAAGAGCTACAGAGTCTGGTCACGCGGAAGAAGAAGCGGAAGCGGAGGAAGGGACTGGGACAGCTGGAGAAGGATTGTGCGAATTGCCATACGAGGGTGACGCCGGAGTGGCGGCGCGGGCCAAGTGGACAGAGGGATCTGTGTAATTCTTGTGGGTTGAGGTGGGCGAAGCAGGTGAGTGTTGTCCCTCCTAGGATTTCTGGTGTTTCCTGCTAACATATCTACAGAACGGCCGCGTCTCTCCACGCACAAAGACAGGCACGTCTGACAAATCCGCCACTTCGCCTGGCCACACCGGTGCCACTCAAGCGAACGCCAACAGTAGCATAGCCGGCAATCTCAACAGCAGTAACGACACTAAACCGAAGATAATAGGAGGACAAGCGATACCAACAAGCGAGCGGAAACCCAACAAATCTCCCTTGAGCCAGCAGCAGAACGCGGCGCCCAGCTCAGAGGGCGGCAGTCAAAAGATTAAACCGGAGGAGAGCGAGTTTCTCATCGACAACGATAGCGACGATGCGATGCAGACTGGTGATGGTGTTGGAGAGGATGACGCTGAAGATGGTGGCGATGATGATGGAACAGGGGACAATACGCCGCGGACGGGTGGTACGCATCATATGACAATCGATGAGGGTGAAGAACCGGCGCATGCGCGTGTCTTACCTGCTTGATGACAGGGTCTTCCGAGAAGACATGATTCTATGGATCATACTATTCACACGTCCGCTGCATCGAAGAGGAAGGGATCCTTGAGCAGCTACGCCGTCAACACGACGCGAAGGTCTCAACTACCTTCCCATGGCACGCCGTATCGAGCCATTGCTCAGGCTGGCTTCCCGATGATGGATCACAACTAGCGCACGCGCGACCGTGCAAGGTTCACCGACTCCATTGCCAGAGCAGCGACTCAGAGCAAAGCAGAAGCTCACACTAGGCATGCCGTGATCAAGATCATCCGGCGAGTGTTACTACTTTCAGAACAAACGGAGGCCAGTGGTCAGCAAAGAGTGCGACAGATTCATGGGGGCAATAGGCGTCATGATCCTGAAGAAATTCTGCGACAAGGCTTGACAACATGAGTGGCAAGTTCAGCAAACTTCGTGATTGTCCAGAACGAGGATTCCGATGCGGCCGTGGCGGATCCTTGATCTGGTGGTCTCACGAGGATCGAGGCTGTAGAAGGGGACCGACCTGGAGAGCAGAGGAATTCTCTCAGATTCAGGGCTAACATTTTCGCAGCTATGGTGCGAGGTTTGGAGAGGTCTGAGGGTGAGGGACGGAAGAGAGAGCATTTTTGCACAATGACGAAGGCGTGTGTATGCGTTGGGCTATTGCATAGCACATATAGAAGTACATCCACGCAGACAGAATATGATCATGATGAGATACCTTTTCGATAGCCATTGCGTGGCCTCTGTGGCCTCATCTCGGTCAGGTGTGTTCCGAGCCACGAATATATATATGGCCTGTTCGTGTTCCGTCTTTCAGTGGATCTGAGGAGACTCCACGATAGGGCTCTTTGAGCTGCGCAAATCAGGTCACCAGGCACTCATGTTACGCAGCGCGTCCCGATGATTAGAGCCGCTGGCTTCTTTGTGTCCTGTGCGCGGTAGTCAGGAGGTGTCAGGGTGGCTATGGACAGTCGAGATAAATGTTTTGTGGACTGGTAAGACCGGATGACTACCATCGAATTTTCCACCTACTCCCTGGTCGTCCGGCTTGCTCAATGTCCGACTCAAGACCGGTTGACGCTGACTTTTGGATACCGAAAGTGTCCCTCCCATCCCCATTGCACGCAAGGACAGCAGAAGCGCAGATGGATTAATCGCTCCTTGGTATCTGCACTCCATCACGAGGCCGCACGTGACCGACGACGACTGCGCGTCGCCGATCTCTCCTCCACCTAGATGTCATCCGGCTTGGCCAAGGCTTCGACTGAGACCGGTTGACACAGGCCTGGTCCCGCGAGGCAAGAGCGGATGACTCCATCAAAGCACATCCACACCTTCCCACTCTGTATCTGCCAAGCAGGCAACGGCAGCAAGAGCACAGCGATCGATCGTCCCTTCTCATCGGCAGTCCCCGGAGGTGCCACGAGCGGCAGCTATCTCAACCGGCAGCACCTTCCACGACTGTTGAACCCTGTCAACCGGATTAGACGGGTTACAGGTGAGACCGGATGACGAGTCTTTCTGTTTTCGCTGCGAGCCTCTTTTGTTGGGCGTGACACGAGCATCAGGCGGTAGGCAGGCTGTTTCGGGCATTAATTTAATTTCGCCATTTCTTCATCAAGTCCCGAGGTTCCAGGCCAGGGCGGGCTTTGATGGCTGGAACTGTCTTGCAGATCGAGCCGGGAAATTTGGTGGGAGCATCACTTGAGCCTCACTTAAGCGTCAAGTCGCAAAATCAACTGGCAGCGATCTGCTTACCAGGGAGGTCGCTGCAGAAAATATGGCGCGTAGGCATAATAAATAGGGCCTGGAGCAAAACGCTGATTCTTTGACTGAACAGCTTGGTAGATAGGCAAGGTTCACCGTAGATTTTCAAGCTGGGGAGGGCCCTGTGGGCTGGGTAGCTGAACCACCTAAACCGCATTCAGTCGTCTGGCCACCATCAGGACCATATGGATATCTCTCTATTCTGCTTTTTTAGCCCCAGGGCGGCCTTCGTATGCCATTTTGGATCCGGCCTGGACTTCTGTGCGGCCACCGACCTCAACAGTCGGATGAACCGGCTATGATGAGTCGTGAACCCCCCCCGGGGCGGCCTCCATGCCTCGAAACACTGTTCACCGTTGCGGCACCCACAGCCGCAATCCACTACCGTCTTTGCCCACCTCGCAAACCTCGCATACTCGGCAAACCTGCCCTTTATAGCTTTCGTGGTACTTCGCACCGTCAAAGGGGCAGCTGACGGATGGGGTACCACCATAGATCGGCGTGTAGCTTGCGGCGCAGACGTCGAAGTCGGCGAATGGGTCATACTCGATGTCCAACTTGTCGGTGCTGCCAGCCCGTTCGGACTGGGCCTTGACTTTCTTGGCCTGGAAGGAAAAGTTAGCTGGGGCGGGCTCTGGAGGGTGGTTACAACTTACCTGTTCGACGAGTTTGGGAGCGCCTCCATTGGCTAGGACACGATTGGCGAAGGAAAGAGCGCTTTTGTGTTGCTTGTTTGTGAGAGCCAGGCGCATGGCGGCCATGAGAGCGAGCTGGCGGTGGGAGACATCGAGCTTGGGAACGGTGAAGTACGCGGACAGCTCGAGCTGGCGCTTCAACTGGTCTTCAGATGGCGAGTCGCCTGCAGCGGCAGCCAGTCTCCGTCGCTCGAGCTCCACAGACATCGCCAGGGCATACTCGACAGCTTTGGCGATCAGATCCTTTGCCTCAGCAACCTGTGCCTCCGAGCCAACGACGTTGACAATGAGGGACTGTAAGATGTTCTTGAAGGTCACGACACCAGTCTCGAGCTTATTTGTACGCATAGCCGTATAGCCTTCTTGCAGATCAGTGGTGGTGAGCGACTCGAGGTCGCGCGGGATGACAGGCAGGCATTTCCGACTGTCCGTCTCGTCGACATTGCGGCGTATATAGTTGACGATGGATGGGAGACCAGCGTTGGCAGGCAGATACGTCTTCGATGCAGTAAAGATCTCCAGGAAGCGTGGTTTCAGGGGCTCAAAGTTCACTGCGCCAATTTGGCGGTTCAAAGCCTGCATCGCTGTGTCGAATGAACCTGCGGCAACGTGGTCTGCAGCAAGTGGGGAATTTCTCGCCCACATGTCTGCTTCTGAAGTGCCAGGACCAGTAGCATCGGCCGGCGCATCTGGATTGTCGACGTTGACAAAATCGGAATCTGTCCCAGCAGTGTCAACAGGAATTTCGTCTCCCATGTCCCAACCGTCGCCTTCGTCATCGTCATCGACAGCGCCACCGTCCTTCGCGGTCACGACAGGTGCTTCCTCGTTGAGAAGGTCGACCTCACCATCGTCGACGGGCTCGCCAGAGAACTCGCCAAGTAGCGCTCTTTCGAATGACGAATGTGCTGCTTCTTTCACCGGCCAGTTGCTCTTGTGTGTCTGGACTATGGGAGCTGGCGTTTTCAATGCCTGACCGACTGATGGTACTGATATTTCCTCCTCTGTGAGACCGCTCATTTCCAGGACTGACTCGCATTCCTCGGTCAAGCCATTGGCCTTGGCTGTGAGATATGCTAGCGGGTACAGATCGATCTCTTTGAACATCTGTATGCGGCTTTCCACATCTCCTAAGTACAAAGCATTCTGGAATCGAGCAGTGAAGTCGTTGCGATGCTCAGCGATCTTTGCCATCCGCTGTAGCTTCTCCTCGTCACCCGTACACAAATATAAGAAAGACAGCTTATCAAAACTGCGCAGCTTCTGGTAAGTCATCTCGACTGTCTGGTGATTGCCGTGCATGAGCGCTTCGGAACTAAGTCGTTGCCAGATCTTTGGTCGATCAAGCTCCTTAGCCATCTCCGTCGCGACTTCCAGGTTGCCACATTCGATAGCTAGCTCGAACCTAGTCTGAGGATCTTGCACGAATTGAAGAGCGATCTCGGGATAGCCCTTCTTTTGCAGGTATGAGATGATGCTCTGACCAACAAGACTCGAGTTCTTAATGATCTGAAGCATCTCGTCGTAGTTGCGCTTGACCAACGCCAGCTTGAAGCGGTACTCGGTGGGGTCAATAGGCAGAACCTTTGGCTTCGCAGCGCGATCGAGGCAGTAGACATTACGGCCTTTCACCTTGACGAGGTACACGGTGTGCTCAAGTGTACGGACAATGCCATTATCGCCGTTGGGTAGTGTGTACTTGATGTGATTGAGTGTAGAGTAGAGCAGCACTCCTGAATCGTCCCAGGTCGCGCTCTTGATCCGGATCGTCTCGTGAAGTGTGCTAATTTGCTCGAGATTCTTGTTGACAATTGTGACATTATGCTTGCTGAGTAGAGCGCAGGAGAGTCCGTCGTTTGACCATGAGACATACTTGACTCCCGTCACAGCCAATTCGGCAAGCTGCTTCTTTTGCTGAATCTCATAGAGAACGACGTTGGTGGGAGAAATCAACAGCAGACAGCCGGTACCGCCAAAGCTGATATCGGTTGTGCCGTGAGGAGCCTTGAAAGACTTCGTGGTCGAGTTGCTCAAATCTTTGATCTCTACGAGGAGAGAGGAAGTGCTGAAGACCGCGAAACGGTTGCGAGCGACGAAGACGGCCGAGTTGCCTGTCCCTCTTTTGACGTCCGTAGGATCGGATCCACCTGCAGCATCCTTCGACAACCCCACCAGTTCGTATGAGCCGCTATCGGCAGGCGAGGTGACGAGAACAGACCGCTCGGCTGGATTGTACGACAAAGTCCGCGGTGGCACCCACGGACTACCGAATTTGCGGAGGTTGAGGAGGGAGCCAGATTCGACGTTTTTGGAGAAGTCGTATGACTTAACGTGCTTGTCCTTGGTGATGTAGAATAGGGTATTCTGGCTAATGGAAGAGGCAGGTCGCTCTCTTTCAAGCTTGAAGACCATGACCCCATTGTCGTGACCTGCTGCAAACAGGTTGATCTCTGGGTGAGCAGCGATGACCCAGAATCTATCATTCTCCCGCTTGAAAGACTGGACGGACGTTCGCTTGTTCAGGTCCCAGACTCGTACTGTCTTGTCCTCGCCGACTGAAAGGATCAAGTCTTGATGCGGATGGAAGAGACAGGCAGAGGCATTCTGGAAGTGACCTCTGCATGTGTCGACTTCCCAGGCTTTTGTCTCACTCATCCTCCATAGTTTGACAAGTCGATCGTCTCCGGCCGACACAATCAGGGGAAGTGTAGGATGGAAGGCCACCCAGTTGACGCCACGATCATGGCCTTCAAGAACAAACTTGACGACGGCATCGGTGTTACCGAACATGTCGGCTTGTTGTTGGTTCTGACGGGCCATCTGATCTTCAAAGCTCATAGCTGAGGGAGAATAGTGCTTCTTGCGGAGCCCTGAAATGTCCCATACCCTCACACTCTGATCTAGACTGGCTGAGACAATGAGGTCTTCTTTAGGATGAAATTGTGCGCACATGGCATAGTGATTGTGGCCGGTCATGGTACAAATGAGTTGCCGATTCTGCCAATTCCATATGCGGAGTGTTTGGTCGTCGGAGGCGGATAGAATCCAGGGATATTCGTGGTGGAAGAAGACGGTGCGGACGTAGTCCAAATGACCGTTCAGTGTGAACAAGCATCTTCGAGACTGTAATGACCAGACTTTGATCTTGTAGTCATCGCCGCCAGACACGAACATAGGCTGAGTCTTGTGGAAATCGATGCCTCTGACGGGGCCATCGTGTTCCTCGAAGCGGTCGATCAACGTGCCCATGCGGTAGTCCCATAGTTGTATGGTACTGCTGTGCAAGCTGACTAGAATCCATGGCCTCTTGGGGTGGAATGCGATGCCCTTCGCTCGAGAAGACTTACTTTCGAACTGCGTCCGGGTCAGTGGGGTGGTCCGAAGTGCACGCAATAGCGTCTACCTACCTTTGTGAGCATCGAAGGAGAAGCCATGGTGGCCGCACAATGGCTCTTCGAGTCTGCTGCCGGGCGGACTTCGAGATACTGAGACGTCCGCGATCAGTGCTCAGACATCTTACTCTCGCCACGCCAGACGCTTGAGTTGAAAGGAAGTGCTGTGACCACGGTGTCAATTGTCGTATTTCCTAAATGTTTCGCGGCTTCAACAGAGGGGTGGTCTCCCTCCAGTAAGGGTTAGGGTTACATTCCGCTGGTTCAATGTGCGCCTGCGATTCCAGCTCAAGGACACAGTGGCAGCAACTCAATACAAACAACACAAGGCAGGAGGCGCTCGAACCATTGCCACTGCTGGCTGTGCGAATATCACCTCTCCGTAGTTGCCGCGCCTCATTGTCGGCAGGATGCGATACTGACTAAATTCGAATCGCTGTGTTATTTGACCTTCTCGACGACCCCCACCACCACTCACCGCGCGACACAATGGAGCAGGGTCAATATGACCAGCTCAAAGACAGCTGGAACGAGGTGGAGGAGCGAGATGGCGTGCGGATGTCGTGGAACGTTATCGCCGGCTCAAAGATGGAGGCCAACAGACTGGTCGTTCCCATCAGTGCCCTGATTACGCCCTTGAAGGAGCTGGGCAAGCCGCTGCTCACATACGAGCCCGTTGTCTGCAAACCGCCATGCCGAGCAGTCCTCAATCCCTTCTCCACCGTTGACGTCCGAGCAAAGATATGGATCTGTCCCTTCTGCTTGCAGCGCAATGCTCTGCCACGCCACTATGCCGATATCAGCTCCGAGAATGTGCCCCCAGAGATGCACAGCATGAACACCACAGTCGAGTACCAGCTGGCTCGTCCCGCACCCTCTCCGCCAATCTTCCTCTTCGTTGTTGATACATGTCAGGAGGAGGAGTCTCTGCAGGCGCTCAAGGACACCCTGGTCATGAGTCTGTCTCTACTACCACCCAATGCCCTGGTCGGTCTCATCACATTCGGAACCAACGTCACGGTTCACGAACTCGGCTACGGTGAATGCCAGAAGGGATACGTCTTCCGTGGCAGCAAAGAGTACGCCGCCAAGCAGATACAAGAGATGCTAGGCCTGGCTGCACCTGGACTTCGACCCAATCAGCCACCACAACAAGGCCGCCCACCTCCGATGGGTGCAGCATCTCGATTCCTCCTCCCGGTCCAACAAGCCGAATTTCAGATCACGAATGCCATTGAGCAAATGCAGAGGGATCCCTGGCCCGTCGCGAACGACAAGAGAGCACTACGATGCACAGGTGTTGCCGTCAACGTTGCCGTGGGATTACTTGAGACGAGTTTCCAGAATGCTGGTGCCCGCATCATGCTCTTTGCCGGCGGCCCTGCCACCGAAGGTCCTGGAATTGTCGTTGGCGCTGAGCTGCGTGAGCCTATTCGCTCTCACCATGATATTGACCGAGACAACGTCAAGCACTTCAAGAAAGCGCTCAAGTACTACGACAATCTATCGAAGCGAACAGCGCACAATGGTCACATCATCGACATCTTTGCCGGATGTCTCGATCAAGTTGGTCTGCTTGAAATGAAGGGTCTTGCGAATAGCACCGGTGGGCATATAATCCTTACCGATAGTTTCACTTCCTCCCAATTCAAGCAATCATTCATCAGAGTCTTCGAGAAGGACGACCAAGACAACCTGTTGATGGGGTTCAATGCGTCTCTTGAAGTCATCACGACCAAAGAGCTAAAGATTACTGGTCTCATCGGCCACGCGGTGTCGCTCAACAAGAAGTCAAGCTGCGTAGGCGAAACGGAATGCGGTATTGGAGGTACGAGCTCCTGGAAAATGTGTGGCATCAATCCCACTTCAAGCTACGGCGTATACTTCGAGATTGCCGGCCAAGGCGGACCAGCGCCAGCAGCGCAGGGTCCACAGCGAGGTATCATGCAGTTCCTCACATACTACCAGCATTCCTCTGGCCAGTTCCATCTGCGAGTTACCACAGTCGCACGCAATCTCAGTGGTCCGACCGGCGACCCGGCTTTGGCTCAGTCGTTCGACCAAGAAGCAGCAGCTGTGCTAATGGCACGAATTGCCGTCTTCAAGGCCGAGGTTGACGAAGGCCCGGATGTGCTGAGATGGGTTGATCGCATGCTCATCCGGCTCTGTACGAGGTTCGCCGACTACAGAAAGGATGACCCTACTTCGTTCCGGCTTGACAAGAATTTCACATTGTACCCTCAATTTATGTTTCACCTCCGAAGATCACAGTTCTTGCAGGTCTTCAACAATTCCCCAGATGAGACAGCCTTCTATCGACATGTGCTGAATCACGAATATGTTGGCGACTCTCTCATCATGATCCAACCTACACTGGACTCATATGCCCTGGATCAAGAAGGCGGCATTCCTGTTCTCCTCGACTCTGCATCGATACAACCTCAGACTGTTCTCCTTCTCGACACCTTCTTCCAAATCCTCATCTTCCACGGTGAGACGATGGCAGAGTGGCGAAAAGCCGGCTATCAAGACCAGGAAGGATACGAGAACTTCAAGACTGTGCTTGACGCGCCCAAAGAAGATGCGCGCGAGCTCGTGCAAGACCGGTTCCCGCTACCTCGATTCATCATTTGCGATGCAGGGGGGTCCCAGGCTCGCTTCCTGCTGTCGAAGCTGAATCCGTCAACGACTCATGCGAACAGTGGAGGCTATGGTGGTGTACAGCAGACTGCTCAGACAATTTTCACAGACGATGTCTCACTACAGACATTTATGGACCATCTCATGAAGTAAGTCGGCCCGTTCTCTGCTGAACTCCGTTATACTAACGCTTCTAAGGCTTGCAGTATCTGGGTCAAGTTAGGGGTAAGCAAAAGTGCAGCATCTTCAGCTCGGCGCAGAGGCGATCTGGTAGGGTACTGTAGATCCAAGAGTGCGGCTTTGGTAGGTATCCATAATCAAGATAGTGTCAAGCCGATCGTAGACCATGAGCAGACCATGTTCCACAGGCATATCCATAGCAATGCGTCGCGTCAACTAGACACAGGATTCCTGTTGCTTCGAGAGGTTTCGATCGTGTAGATTGTGTGGCTGTTGGTGGTTCGAGATTGAGACACTCCCTTCCATGGCAGCCCTTTTGCCAAGACTTGTGCCAAGGAACGCCCACTCCAAATTTCGAGTGAGCTTTTTTGGAAAGCACCAACCTGCTTCCTCGTTCGAGACCATCCTCATCGTCAATCCTAAAAACCTCGAGTGAGACAGACTACCTTTCGCACTAGCCATGCGTAAGTATCGTCCTCTTGAGCGGCTTCAGCCAGGCTAATTTGTGTGTGTCCAGCTCCCAAGTTAGACCCCAATGAGATCAAGATCATGTAAGTACAGCAGATTCCAGCAAAGCTCATGAACAGCATGCTGACCACGAGAACAGCCATCTTCGCGCCACTGGCGGTGAAGTGGGTGCATCTGCCACTCTCGCTCCCAAGATCGGTCCCCTAGGTCTCTCGCCCAAGAAGGTCGGTGAAGATATCGCAAAGGCCACTGGCGACTGGGTACGTTCACAGCTCTTCTAAGACACGGCATGTTCTGATCACACTACAGAAAGGTCTCCGCGTCACTGTTCGCTTGACCATCCAGAACCGACAAGCTGCCGTCTCAGTCGTTCCCTCCGCTTCCTCACTCGTCATCCGCGCTCTCAAGGAACCTCCCCGAGACCGCAAGAAGGAGAAGAACATCAAGCACTCAAAGTCCATTCCCTTGGACGAGGTCATCGACATCGCCCGCACTATGCGCGGAGCCAACAAGTCGCTCGCCCGCGAGCTCAAGGGAACCGTGCTTGAGATCCTCGGCACCTGCTTCTCAGTCGGTTGCCAGGTTGATGGTCGGAGTCCTAAGGCAATCAGCGATGATGTCAAGGCTGGAGAGATTGATAGTGAGCACCACACATCACACAGGACTAGGACCAGGATGCTAACATTGTCGCAGTCCCCGAAGAGTAAATTTGCCTGCTCGAAAAGTTTCATGTCGCTTGTCTGGTAGCGCACCGAAAGTGACACGGTCATGATACCCATGTTCGGCTTCAGTCCGCAGATACAATGCAGCAACGACGGCACGATTCCAATCCCAGAACCTCCTGTCCCTTCCCTTCTCCCGCGACACACGCAGTGCAGCATACGGTCGTGCATCGGTCTGCAGGACTTCTCATCTCCTCCTTTCCTTTCCGTATCGAAACAACAACCTTCGTCACACTCTGAGTCTCATCCCAATTTTCATCACGAAAATGCATCCTAGGAAGAGAATCTATTTTTATGCGAAGAAGAGTACACTCCTGTGGCACATTACTCACCGCGGCATTCTGTTCTACGGACGTGAATGCAGCGGTCCATCATTTTCAGTGTCTACATTCCTCTCATGGAAGAATCGCGGCTGCCTTGTGCCTGAACATGCCAGATTATTTTGTTGCCGAACGAGAGACACCTGTAGCGCAGGGCATACCCCGGGGGTGCGGAAGGTCTGAGCATAGCAAGGCAGACGAGTCGAATCCTCCGGACAGCGTCGCCAGGCCTCCGCGCTGAAACAGATGCCCAGTCAATGTACAGAGTCAAGTATGACGCCCGACTGACTTGAGTGACCGGATCTGGATCATGCACCGATTAACTTAGGTGAATACTCCCCAATCGAGTCATTAGAGCGATAGATTGTGGTTGCCTACGTTCTTCACTTCGTCGAAGGGTCATAAGTACGTCCCTTGCCCAATATTCTCTCCTTCTGCTTTCTCACTGCTGGCCTCGGCATCGAGCAAGTCTTTAACCCTTGCCATGCTTTTGATAGCATTTGGTGCTACCTGGTGGGGTGAGACGCTGCTTCCTGAAGACCGTATGTCTCGGGTGGTCAGCTCAGGAACTTACAGCGTGTCAGCTCCCAAGGTAGGTATGCTCAATGGCTCGCACACACGGCGATGGCTCAACACAAATCTCGCCAGTGGTCGAATCGAGTAAGACCTCAGGGACGTCCTGCGTCTTGTCACCCGGTCTCCTGTGCATCTCCTTTGAATGCGTGTGTGCGTTGCGAAATCTTACACTTGGCATTCCAGATTTCTGGAACGATGCGCCCTGTTCGCGGATGGGCGGCGTTTACCAGGTTCCCCAGGTTCTCGCATGAACGACCACGTGGTGACCTCGAGCATAGGAAGTGCGATGGCTGGTATAATACTGCGTAAGTCGTGAGAGCGATCGGTGTCACTGGACGTGAGACTAGGAGCAACAGCCCGTATCAGACTACCTTGAGCTCAGAGCCCTGAAGCCGAACACTCGTGCGAAGTTAGTAGTGCTGGAGCCGTTGCGCGCACACGTGCACTGAAACATTGATTCAGGCTGCCAACTTCCAATGGGTGGGTAGGCAGAACACCTCGACGTGATCGTCACAAACTCACCATCTTGTATAATAAGGGGCCGAGTACACGAACACAAACGACTGCGCCGTTCCTGAGCACATCACATTCGGAGGTATTCATGCCCTTCGGAACCTTAACCCTTATGCACAAAATCTTTCCCTACGAACGAGCGCCCGTTATCAAAGGCTCGCATTCGCTTAAGCACCACCCCTTCTAGCAATGCCTAAAGAACGACCGGTCGACCACTGGACACCCGGGCTTAAGAATTCCGTGATTACAACCCCACAGCAGAAGTCCACTGCGCCCGCTTAAGGAAACCGAGCCCCGTGCCCACGGGCGCATCTTGCGCGACTTTGGGTGCTGACACAGGCGGTATTGTCCGAACCATGCAGGATCCCGTGAGTCAAACAGAGCCTCACATTCGTGTGCACCTGACCCGACGTAGTAACTCGATGTTGCGCCTGATATACTGTACGTGGAGTTGAGGCAATTGAGCCTCAGCTCTTGGCCTTGACGCGCACGCGCACATCGGAGGGATTCGAGAAACGCCTGTTTTTATCTCGCCGGAAGCCGAGCAGATAGGAGCGACTTGGCGTACTCGGTTGTGCATGCGAGGCAAGGGAGTCACAACACGCGGCGGCCGGATATCGATTCCTGGGCACTCCAGTGTGTGGCGGTAGGCCTCCTTTGGGTGTAGTTTACGGTTACGTGAAGTTAGCATAATTCTTGGAGCAAATTGTGAAATCTGCCACCAGATCCGAGCGCTCGTACTTTGACTTTTCCGGTCGAAATAATGAACAAATCCTTTCCTTTTTGAAGCCCACAACACGGAGTTTGGGTGTCAAACAAGCACTGAGCGTGGACGCATATCGAGTATTGGTCTTGGAAGAACTCCAGTCGGACGAATCGTCCGCAAATCCTGCCCAGCGGGAGTCACTGCTACCGTTACGATTGTGCGCCGATTCTTTCCTTCAAAGAATACGAAGAGTTTCGCGCTGTCCGTTGTGGTGGTGACGTTCGTTCACGCTTCTTGCCTCCATCGTTCGTGTTCACAACCTTCCCATTCTTTCGGCGACTTCTGGCACACGACTTCGTTCTCGTTGCGATTTCGTTCTCGTGCTGTCTTTATTCTTAGACACGTTGTTGCCTTGCGGAAGTTGACGCAAGACTTCGTCCGGCTCGCGCTCGTGTCGAATGAGGTAGCTGGAGGAAAACACAAAACTCCGGCGGTCCTTGACTCTTCACATTGGCAAGACGTGATTGTTCACAGCCTTTTGTTTTCGTCAGCTTCATCGATACCTTTCGCGACCGTAGAGCACACTTACCGGCCATCTCGCCTCTTTGGCAACTTCGACATAAAACCAAAACACATCGCCGCTGTCCACGATGTCCCTAGTGGGAGGCTTTGTGACATCGCCTGATCGGACCATGGAGACCTCAGGCCCTGGATCAACACAGCCTCCACCATCTCCCGGACACGTTCGCCGCGCATCATTCACAGACAACCTGCCTCGACGATTCTCAAATACATCACAACGGCGACCATCAATGGACCGCCACCAGACATCCTACGTCACTGCCCCAACCTTTGACGAGGAGAAGCACATCAGCGAATCGTCCGAAGATGAGAGCGAACAGATCAAATCGCTTGCGCGGCAAATGACGCGGGCGTCGACATATTCTAACGTACCTTCGAATCCATGGCAGTATGAGGAGGGTTCGGTACTCGATCCCAACTCGGACAATTTCAGAGCGCGAGCTTTCACCAAGTCGATGCTGAAGCTGCTGCAGGAGGAAGGCGAAGAGCGCCATCTCGCGAGGTCAGCTGGGTTTTCATTTCGAAATCTCAGCGCTCATGGTTTTGGCACTGGTACCGACTTTCAGAAGTCTGTCGGCAATGTTTATCTGCAGGTCATTGGTGGTATTCGCCAACTGATGGGGTCCGGCCAGCGGAGAATCGACATTCTGCAGAAGTTCGACGGTCTGGTTCGTGCTGGTGAAATGTTGGTTGTCCTTGGCCCTCCTGGTTCAGGATGTTCGACCTTCCTCAAGACCATTACTGGTGAGACACATGGTTTTAACGTGGACCCTGAATCCGTCATCAACTATCAAGGTGTCAGCTACGAGCAGATGCACAAGCAGTTCCGCGGCGAGACGATATATACTGCCGAGGTTGACGTCCACTTCCCACAATTGACAGTTGGCGACACGCTCTACTTCGCTGCGAGAGCGCGTGCACCAAGAAACATCCCTGGTGGCATCTCGAAGAAGCAGTATGCTTTGAATGTGCGCGACATGATCATGGCTACCTTTGGCATCCGGCACACACTCAACACAAAAGTTGGAAACGATTTCGTCCGTGGCGTGTCAGGTGGTGAGCGTAAGCGTGTGACAATCGCGGAGGCTTGCCTGAACGGTTCGCCCTTACAAGCTTGGGACAATTCGACTCGTGGTCTCGATAGCGCCAACGCCATTGAATTCTGTCGCACACTTCGTATGTCGACGGAACTGCAGAACGTCACGGCAGCAGTCGCCATTTACCAAGCACCTCAGGCCGCCTATGACCTTTTCGACAAGGCTCTAGTCCTATATGAGGGTCGCCAGATTTATTTCGGAAGCACCAAAAATGCCCGCGCTTTCTTCGAGAACATGGGCTTTGAATGCCCACATCGACAAACTGAGGCTGATTTCTTAACGTCCATGACAAGTGCGGAGGAGAGAATCACCCGACCTGGTTTCGAGAACAAGGTGCCCCGTACGCCAGACGAGTTTGCAGCACGATGGAAGTCAAGTCCGGAGTATGCCGAACTCATGAAAGAAATTGAGCAGTATGAGCAAGAGCACCTGATAGGCGGTGAGCATCTCGAACGATTTCAGAAGTCTCGCCAGCTGCAGAAATCCAAGAAGCTGCGACCAAAGTCGCCGTACACACTGTCGTACAACCAGCAAGTCCAGCTCACACTGTGGCGTGGTTTCCGACGGCTTGCTGCTGATCCCAGCATCACTGCCTTTCAGCTGTTCTTCAATGTTGTTCTGGCGCTGGTCATCGCATCAGTCTTCTACAACCTCGATGACACTACCAATTCTTTCTTCTCCCGAGGGGCGCTTCTGTTCTTCGCCGTTCTAATGAACGCCTTTGGTTCTGCACTCGAAATTCTCACGCTCTACGCTCAGCGGCCTATCGTCGAGAAGCACAAACGCTACGCCTTGTATCACCCCTCAGCAGAAGCCGTCGCCTCAATGCTTACGGACATGCCATACAAGATTCTCAACGCTATTCTTTTCAACCTGACGCTATACTTCATGACCAATTTGCGAAGAACACCAGCAGCATTCTTTTTCTTCCTGCTCATCTCGTTCTTCCTAACCCTGGTGATGAGCATGCTCTTCAGGACAATTGGATCAGTTTCGAGGACCCTATCACAGGCGTTGGCACCCGCTGCTGTAATGATTTTGGCCATTGTCATCTACACAGGATTTGCAATCCCAACGACGTATATGCTTGGCTGGTCGCGTTGGATCAACTATATTGACCCCGTCTCATATGGCTTTGAGGCACTGATGGTCAATGAGTTCTCAAACCGCCAATTTCCCTGTTCGACATTCGTTCCATCGAATATGGGCGATTTGACAGCTTATGGCAATGTCGCCTCCGACAATCATGTCTGTACAACAGTCGGCTCAGTTGCTGGACAGCCATACGTATCTGGTGACGCGTACATCAATTCGCAATACGCCTACTACGCGTCTCATCGCTGGCGCAATTTCGGCATCCTCATCGGCTTTCTGATTGGGCTCATGTGCACTTATCTGGTTGCTGCCGAGTACGTAACTAGTAAGAAGTCCAAAGGCGAGGTTCTGGTCTTCCGACGTGGCCACATACCAGCTGCAGCCAAAAGCAAACTCAGCGATGACGAGAGCGGCAGTGGCAATCATGTCACCATGGAGAAGCAGCACGTCCACAAGCAGGATATCTCGGATGTCATACAGAAGCAGACTGCGATCTTCCAGTGGAGGAACGTCGTGTACGATATCAAGGTCAAGAAGGAAGAGCGCCGCATCCTCGACCACGTGGATGGCTGGGTCAAGCCTGGTACCCTGACAGCCCTTATGGGAGAATCAGGCGCTGGTAAGACTACACTTTTGGACGTCCTGGCGACGCGTGTGACCATGGGTGTCATCTCTGGTGATATGCTTGTAGACGGCCAACAACGAGACAGCTCGTTTCAACGCAAGACCGGATATGTGCAACAGCAGGATCTTCACCTGGAAACATCAACTGTCCGCGAGGCCCTCAACTTTAGCGCAATCCTACGTCAACCTGCTCATGTCTCACGCGACGAGAAGCTGGCATATGTCGACGAGGTCATCAAGCTTCTCGAAATGGAGGATTACGCCGATGCTGTTGTTGGGGTTCCAGGCGAAGGTCTCAACGTTGAACAGCGGAAACGTTTGACTATTGGTGTCGAGCTGGCTGCCAAACCCGCTTTGCTGCTCTTCCTCGATGAGCCGACTTCTGGTCTCGACTCTCAGACGTCCTGGTCGATTCTCGACCTGCTTGAAAAGCTGAAGAACAATGGACAGGCTATTCTCTGCACCATCCACCAGCCTTCCGCAGTTCTATTCCAACGTTTTGATCGCCTCCTCTTCCTCCAGAAGGGCGGCAAGACTGTATACTTTGGTCCTGTTGGGGAGTCCTCGAAGACTTTGACCGACTACTTCGTCCGCAACGGTGCTAAACCTTGCCCGCCTGAGGCCAATCCAGCTGAATGGATGCTTGAGATCATCGGTGCTGCGCCAGGCTCGTTTACAGATATCGACTGGTTCAATACTTGGCGCAATTCCCCGGAGTATGCTGCGGTTCACAAAGAGCTTGACGACATGCAACAGGAACGCTCGCAGATGATGACTCGTGTACAGACCCAAGACAACAAAGCGCAATACAAGGAATTCGCTGCGCCTTTCACAGTTCAACTCTGGGAGACTCTGAAGCGCGTCTTCGAGCAGTACTGGCGTACGCGTCTTACATCTACTCTAAACTTGGCTTGATCACCGCCTCTGGTCTGTTCATCGGCTTCTCTTTCTTCAATGCCAGCAACTCAATCCAAGGCCTACAGAACCAAATGTTCGGTATCTTCATGTTGATGAATATCTTCGGCCAGCTTGTGCAACAGATCATGCCAATGTTCGTCACTCAGCGCGCTCTTTACGAAGTCCGTGAACGCCCATCGAAAGCATACTCATGGCAGGCATTTATGATGAGCAATATCATCGTCGAGATTCCCTGGGGCGTCCTCTCCGCCATCATTCTCTTCTTCACCTGGTACTACCCAATCGGCGTCTACCGCAATGCTGAGCCCACCGACGCCGTCCATGAGCGCGGCGCGCTCATGTTCCTGCTGGTCCTGGTCTTCCTGATCTTCACCTCAACGTTTGCGCACATGGTTATCGCCGCTATCGGCAGCGCTGAGGCGGGTGGTGGCATCGCCAATCTGCTCTTCTCCCTTGCCCTCATCTTCTGTGGTGTTCTAGCATCCCCAACAACTCTTCCCGGCTTCTGGATCTTCATGTATCGCGTCTCACCCTTCACTTACCTGGTCGAAGGCATGCTCACCACCGCCGTCGCCGACACCACAGTCCAATGCGCAGCCAACGAGTTCCTCAGCTTTGCCCCGCCCGCCGGCCAGACCTGTGGCCAATACATGCAAGCATTCATAGACTACGCCGGCGGCCAACTCGATCCCGCGACCATCGACTCCACCACAGAATGCAGCTTCTGCACCTTGGCCGACACCAACAAGTTTCTGGCCGGCGTCAGCGCCGACCCGAAGAACATGTGGCGCGACTTTGGGCTCATGTGGGTGTACGTCCTGGTAAACATCGCAGGCGCGGTGTTCTTCTACTGGCTGGGACGGGTTCCCAAGGGTGCGAAGAAGCAGAGTGAGGAAGTGGCGGCGAGCAAGGATATCAAGCAGATTGAGAGTACGCGAGAGACGGTGCCGATGGCGCATGGGGGCGAGGATGGTGGGCCGGTCGGAAGGGTCAGCACGACGAGGAGCGCGGCGACGGGGAAGACGGGGAGGAGGAGTGAGAAGGGGAAGGAGGATATTGTTTGAGCAGAGCCAGGGCGGGCTTTGAGGGCTAATTTGCATTTGCTTTGTTCTTGGTATGGCCTTCTAGATGGGACGGGATCTGAGCATGATTGTGGTTGAGCAGGTCGTCGGTTCGAACGACGTTAAAGTAATTGATAGATTATTGTGTCTTCTACGGAAGCGAAGATAAAGAAGAAAAACTTGATAGATTGTGCTAAAGGCGAGAGTCTCACAACTTATTTCAAATACGTTCCATCCTCTCGTATCGATAGCCTTTCGAGGGAGGCCTTTGCAGTATAGCCCTCAAACCCACACTGAAAGCTTTTGCCGGCCACAGACTGTTTGTCCTGATGGTGGTGAACGCTGCAGCGCCTTCCGGTGGTTTCACTTGACCGAGACAAGATCAGGCAGGCACGCGGCACGGCCGCTTCTCGATCAAGGACAAACCAGGACTCTTCAAGAAGCTGTCTTCCAAAAGTCCCGTGCTAAGACAGAGACCGACGATGGACCTACCATTAACCACTGTGATAAGCATCCCAAGGTCAGGCAACTTCTTTTCCTGCTCCACTACTCGACAGCCACAAGCTCCGCTTCGGTGTGAACGATTGGCTGGAAACGAGGGTGCCTGGAACTTGGACATGGGGGTCGATGGGGACGTATTCGCTTACTGGCTGCAGCTGGATCGGAGCGGGGCATTGAGCTTGAGATGGGCGTGTCTGCCGCCATCTGAGGTTCAACGGCGTCAACTAGTGTCCTGTCTATTCTTGTGTTATAGAAAGAAAGAGGAAGTTGCATCATCCACAACAGGAGCTGTATATACCAGACCTCGCCACCATTGATAGCGTAACTGGCTGATTTACTGCACATTGCGTTATACACGACGTTGAAGAACCAGCTCCACCTCACTTCCACAGTAGAACAAGACACAAACAGCATCGACCTGTCCACGCTACCGACTTTCATCGCTCGTGACACCATCCCACCGCAGGACTTTCACGACACTCAACTCACCTCCCTGCTCGCCCGTGCTAACAGCAACAATGGGCAAGAAGGCCTCCTCGTCCCCAACGCTGACACCGACCTCTCCAAACACGCCCGCCTCACCGCCTCGAATGGATGCCCCGCCCGCCTACGACGAAGTCGCCGGCCGCCGCAGCTCCTCCAGCATCTCCGCGCACAGCAACGACCCCATCATCGACGACGCTGCTGCCCAGGCTCACGCCCGCCAAGCCGGCATTGCACTGTCGGACAGGACTGGCAACGGCGTGTCGCCAGAGTCAGCAGAGGAGCAGAGACAAAAGCGCCTTGCACGACAGAAGCAAGAAGGGGGTTGCTTGAACTTCGGCGTAGGTTTTCCTGGAAACTTGGATCAGATCTCCTTTGATCCGTGTTATGCCCAATACACCATCTTTTCTAACTAGCTTCATAGGACAATGTAGATGGGTGCATGAACGTCGGCGCCGGCTACGAATTTGGGAAGACGGATGGCTGTGAGTCTGACTCTCCCGCTCTGTATCTCACCGTTATGCCTCATACCACATCCGGGGTCCTTGTTGCATGAAGTCCCGCATGCGTGCACGTGCACGGTGCAACAAGAAGAAATATGCTGAACTTTCCTTTCTGGCCAGGCATGAACGTGGGCGGCGGCACACAATTCAGCGAATTCAACGGGTGCATGAACTACCAAAGCAAAAATGGATGCATGAACTACAAGTCGTCTGGAGGCTGCATGAACTATGATGTTTCGGAGGATTGGGAGGATAACGAGGGCTGTAAGTTGTACCCGTGCGGATGCGTGCGTGGTGTGGGCGTTTGCTGATTGTGATTGATATAGGCTTGAATTTTAGGCGTGGTGGTGGCTGCCTTCTGCGCGGCTGAAGACTGAAAGGTTCGAATTTTATTCATGAGCTTTGGGTCGAGCAAGACGCGCAGCACGCGAATTTGGGGACAATGTCATGCCACTATATCGACTGTAGCGCTCGAAACCGCCGTGCAGCTTGTCCCACGCTCGACCAATGCAGCGTTGGTACTGGGGCACGAGATCTGAGCAGCAGCAGCAGAACAAGCAAGACCCACCT
Organism: Cyphellophora attinorum; assembly: GCF_001299255.1. Lineage (NCBI taxonomy): Eukaryota > Fungi > Ascomycota > Eurotiomycetes > Chaetothyriales > Cyphellophoraceae > Cyphellophora > Cyphellophora attinorum. Next base: position 98,067 of record NW_017253278.1, read on the forward strand.
CAAAGAGCCATTTCCCACCGACAATAGGTCCCAGGCGTCGTGGAACCTCTACAATGGCGGGGAACTCCTCGAGGACCAAACCCACGGACGCACTGGCTGGGATGAGCGGTCGTCGAAAGTAGGTCGCGGCTTCCTCTTTATTCCAGCGTCAGGGATTATCGGAATGCCAGAAGGGAAAGGGAGGGGCACAGCGCGCCAGTCGCTGCCACGAGGAGATGAAGTTGATGGCTGGGCGTGCTCGCTTGTCATCGGGAAGGTGGCATGCAACCCAGGAGAGGATAGGTGATATGGCACTGTAAGTACGTTGGCTCTACGAAGCAGTAGGTGTGAAGGGACACTGCAGGGGGGTTTTCATTCGATAGCGATCGTGTTGGGTGGATGGTGGTCGAGTCAATACCAAGAAGCTAGATAGGGACCGTGAATGCGAGTCGCTCATGCTCCATGGTAAAAAGTACTGGCGCGAACGAGCATCAACAACGACGCACCTGGATTACGAAAGCCCTGAAGTGTGCCCCTTAGTTCAGGAGAGACAGAGAAGGAGAGATGCCGCAGACTTCTGCAATACATCTATCGATGTGGTGCTTGCAATGTCTGTAATACAAGATGCCAATGCCTCAGTCGATCTTGATCGACTTGTAAATCCTCATACTGAAGAAGAACGCGGCGAAGAAGCCGATCGTGCCTGTAGTGATACATAGGTCAGCAAACAACCCAAGACGAAAGACCCGATGATCCGGAAACGGGGAAATGGGCAGAGTGCACTTACCACACAACAATCCCACCAAGCCTCCGATCAAAGCACAATAACCAACGTACAGCACCGTTCCCACCATGCCCCCAAAACTGATCTTCATCGCCCAAAACCCAAGGGCGTTAACAAATACATACACGCCAGTCATCCCACTTCCCACAAACGCCCGCCACTGCCACCTGTAGTCCTCTGCGCACAGCATAAAGTAAACCAGCAATACCGTCGTGCACGCGGTCGTCAGCACCATCAGCCCATACACCACGAACAGGAACCCGAACATGTAGTAGATCCGACTGCTCCACAGGCTGGTCATAATGAAGTACAGCTCGACGAAGATGGCGCAGAAGGGCAGTACGCCTGTCATCATGATGCTCGGCCATAAACTCAGACTTCGCGAGACCTGCGGAATCTGTCGAGGAATCTGATTGACGCGAGTCGGGGGCTCGATGGCGGGCTGCTTGAAGCCAAACCAGCTACCACCAAGACTGAGGGGCACGGAGATGACGAACCAGATGCCGATGAGGGCGAGCATGGTTGACAGTGGCACTGCGCCGGAGGAGCCCTTGGCCCAGACCATAAGGTTCATGAGGAAGAAAAGGCCAAAGACGGTGCCGGGGACGAGGAGGGGCGTGGTAGCCATGTTGACTTTCCAGAGCTCGCCGCCGAAGGTCTTGTAGCTGCGGGCGGAGACGTAGCCGCCGACGAAGCCGAAGATGGTGTACAGAAGGAGCCCGACTGTGGTGAGGAAGCCGCGATTCGAGGGGGACAGGAAGCCGAGCATGGCGAACAGGACGGTGAAGCCTACCATGAGAAAGAGTTGGGCACCGCTGCCGAGGAGGACGCTTAGAAGGAGTGCATGGCGGGGACTGCGGAAGACGTCGCCGTGGACTAGCTTCCAGCCTGAATCTTCCTGGATGTCATCCTCTCCGACGGCGCTTGTTCCACTTAGGTCGTCCAGGTTGATGTTGTCCAGCCTGTTGTAGCGGGCGATGTCCTTTCTCAGCGCTCGGAGAAGGATTGTGCTGACCATGCCCAGCAGGAACACCACGAAGATGGTCGAGTTGATCAAGGAGAACCAGTGTATCTTCGGGTCTTCGACGTGGAAGTACTTGTCCCACCTGGTAGCCCATGCCGTCTTGCTCTCCCTCCAGTAGACGCTGTAGGTGTAGGTGACTTTTGTTTCGCCATTCTCGTTGAGAAGGAGCTCCCTCTTGCCGTTGCCACATTCCGCCTTTCCTCCATCTATCCTCCTCGCATCTGCATCAGAGTGCGCCTGGACCAGTACACCAACCACACGGTATCGGCCTCCTCTTAGTCCCGCCCTGTGGTAGTCCACCACAATATCCCAGTGATTGTTCAGCACCACATCTCCCTGCTCGGTCACTCTTCCCAACGGAAACCCTGGACTCGAGTACACCTCCCCTGTATACCCATCCCTCACCTGCTCCGCACCAGGCAGCCCATCCACCAGAATATTGACCAGATAGCCCTCGGATATCCTCGACCTCACAAACCTCGCCGCCTGCTCATCAAATGCACGACTATCGCATATCGACTTGCAAGTCTCGTTCCTTCCCATATGCAGCTCGAAAGGCGATGTACGAATGCGATCGCCGAAGATGATGCTGCCTAGCGATTCGCGCACCCACTGCGGGCCCTTTTCGGGTTTGCAGAACCGGAATGTGGAATGATAGTAGTCGTATGCTACTACGGCGTGGATCTGGTCATCCTGATGGGAGAGCGATGGGGTGAGCGAGTTGACGTTCAGGGGGACTCGCTGGTCTTTCTCGAAGGAGGTTGGGGCTACGCCGGGCAGGTAGAAGGCGTGAGCGGAGCCGGCAACAAGGGCGGTCGCCGTCAGTATTGAGGGCACTCGCATGGTCGGACAGCGGACGGCTTTGTGCTGGAAGATGGGAGGTGTTGGGGTAGGCAGGCGTCGTACGAACGAGCGCTTGGGCGCAGATCACAGCCTGTGCATAGCCGTTTGTGCATGCGGAGGCGGTCAATGGTTACAGCAGTCGTCGAGGCAGTGAACAAAGAAACTTCGCAAAGAAGTTTGACGAGCCACTGGCAAAATGCAATTGTTCGATGGAAGATGACAGATGCCTGTTGATCTGATGTTGTCTACTGCAGTTACGAGGTCGTGAACTTTTTTGGAGATCGAGGCCATCCCAGGGCAGTCGCGACTGAGCTTGGCGCGTCACTGCTATACTAAGAAATTCCTCCAAGCCGGTCAACTGCGCCTTCTGCAGCCAACATAATAGCTTGTCTCTGGCTGCTCTTCCCCTTTCGGCCATGTAGCTGGTAGAGTCTGGGTGCTGCAGTGAAGCACTTAGGCGTATCGTCCAAACGTTCTGTACTGCAGACAGCCTCGAAGCTGTTGTCCATGGGGTGCCCAATTGTCGCTGACTCGACCCAACAGACTTCCAACGGACTATTGAGACTCATCTCCATCCTGACCAGCACCAGAAGATGCCTCCAAACATTCATCATCCATGATCGTGTTCTCATGTCATCCACTGGCCTCCTTTGATACGCCGCGACTCCTTGCTGAAGTGACGTTGCTGTTCGATTCGAACGTGCTGCTTTCCGCCATCCGCCCCTCGCGTTGGCGGTCAGACCAAGCCATCGTACAAGGAGAGCGCTGAGACGATCGTCTCATCCCGCTTGCTGCCCTCTCGGAATTCCTCCCGATCGAGGTACGCGTTTTGGTCCTTATCCATCATGGCGAATATCTTGGTCACTCGCTTTTCTGGTGTGTCCTTCAAGTTGTCAGTGTGCTTCCCAATAAGAGCATGGCTGGAGCATACCTCATCCTCGGGCAATTTGACCATCGATCCAACCTGTTACCTCAGTCAGCATCCCCCATGTAACAGCTCTGAATCCTCGCGGAACGCACCATCTTGTATATTGCAGTCACAATCGCCAACATCTCCTCATAACTGATCTTCCCATCGCCATTGATATCGTACAACTGAAACGCCCAGTCCAGCTTGTCCTCCATCTTGCCTCTGCTCGTCACACTCAGCGCAACGATAAATTCTTTGAAGTCGATCTCGCCGCTCTTGTCGGCGTCGAATACTGTTCATGTTCCGTCAGTTCTGCCCATCCTGCCGACTGGCCGTCGAAGGGCACCGTCGAAGTGTAGAACTCGTACCATTGAACACATAGTCCGCGAAACTCGTCGGGTCGCCATAAGGAAAGAACTGCCTGTAGATCTTCTGAAACTCGGCCTTCGTGAGCCTACCCGAGGGGCAGTCCTTCAAGAAGCCCTTGTACCATGCCTGTAATTCTCTTTTGTCGAATTTGGTCGCTTGCTGCAATTCCTCGAGTTGCGCCGCCGAGAGTTTCGACTGTCTATCAGATGCAGAATGTGATTAGCCGCTGTGATCCGAGGCCAGATGTCATGATGGTGTACTCACTTTTGACCCATATCGGAGGGGAAAGAGGTATAACGCGCCGCCGCACGCAGATGCACGAGGAAGGAGGGTTCGACTTGGCTTTGCGCAGGATCAATAGGCTTGGATCGAATGTACGAAGTAGCAAGAGATCTGTTCCTGGGGATGATGCGCAGGCAGCCTAAGCGGAGCGCGCAGTCCGAGGTGGTGGGGCAGCGGTTTGTAAGTCGGTGCTGGGCGCAAGCAACCGCCGAGTTATGACGTTTGCGAGGACTCGAGTATTTCAATATATAGTTCACTTTGTGATGATGAAGGCCTGGAAGTGAGTGATCAAGAAAGATGGCGGTTGGTGCAGGACAAAGAAAGGGAGAATCGGGTTACAAGCACAGAATACGTCCGGGCCTGCCAGTGTGTCAGCCTGTAGTGAGTGAGCAAGCCAAACTCGGAGAGGCTTGAATGCGAGCCGCTGAAGTTACACCACGCTTCTCCTTCCCGCCAATGATGCTGCGGGCTCAAGAAAGCCAGTTGCAGCGATGCCCTGAGGTACCAAAACAAAACCCTAGGCGCGTGGTCGGTGCCTGCCAAACTTTTTCTAATTCGTGCAGGCTTCCCCGAAGAAGAAAGAACAGGCGCGTAGTGTCTGTAATTGAGAAAGAATCGATCGCATGATTATGAATGAATATTGTCCTTCGGTGCGATAGTCAAGCCAGCACTGACGGCACAACAGGAGTCAACAGCTCGATAAGTGCATCAACATCCTCACAAGTTTCGAGCCCGAGCACGAGCTCCTCGATCTTCTTCCGCCTCTCCTCGTCGAGTATATCTTTTGTTAGGTCCCTCCACTTGGTCACTACTTCCTCATTCGACAGCTCAGGGTCAACGCCGCGGGCATTTTGGACCTCTGCAGTCGCGGTCTCCCCATCAGCAAACTCCACTGTCATTCGTTGCGCGAATTTGCCGTCGCCCAGGTTATCATTCTGTACGCATCTTGTCTTATCAACTAGGGACCAGATCTCGTTGCGGTCAAGCGACTGCTTCGCAAATTGTGGTGGCAGAACTTGGCGATCGACCAATTGAGTAGCAGCAACATACATACACGCCATCTGAGCTCCAACCGCCGTCGTTGGACGAGTCGCCTGGAATCCGCCGTGATGAAAAGCGTCTGAGCCCATCTCGAGTGTGATGCTTTTAATTTCGTCCAGATTGCTGTCCTTGAACCGCTCTGAGTGCCGCTCTTGCAAGATCCGTACGCAGTCCACAGTTGGGTGAGTCGCCGCCATTGAAGCATATGGCTTCATGTTAACGCCTTTCGTCTTCCAGTCCACTTCCAGGTTCTTAACGATCTCGTCAGGTAAGAAGCTGGGTGTCTTGCCGTTGCCTTTGCTGAACTGTTCCAGAAAGCCACCATATGGCTCCTCGAAGACATTTTTGATCCCGCTGTAGCCACCTCGTGCAAGCAGGGCACCCATCAGTCCATTTCGTGCCGCGAACCCGTGCTGCATTCGTTTGCTAAAGAATTAGTCCATGGTCAATGTAAATGAACAGATGGTGACTCACGCGTCGCTTCCGAACTGTGCTGACATGAGGCCGCAAGCTTGTGTGCACGCGGTGCCCATTGCGTCTTCGATCTGAGCTGGGTTCAACCCAAGCAACTTCGACACCGCACCAGCCACGGCGGGTGGTCCGAACACAGTGCCTGAGTGCCAGCCTGTTGATAATATGTTTGGTCCGTAGAGCGCAAGGCCGACTCGTGGACCAATTTCATACCCGACTATGGCTGCAAGTAGGAGGTCCTTGCCGGAAGTGATGTGTCGTCCACCGCTGTTGCTTGACACAGAGGCCTCGTGCTGTGCCACAGCCAGAAGTGATGGAATGAGCAATGAATTGCTGTGCAACGGCGCCTCCGAGTGCCAGTCATCAAGCTCGAAGCCTTGGATGAATGTCGAATTGAGAAGCGCTGCTTGTAGCGGCGTGATTTTCGTCTCCGAGCCCCATCCGAACACATTGCATGCCCCAGATCCTGGTGGCTCGAATGAGAAGACTGTGCGCACGGCGGTTTCAGACCATGGAAGATGCGCTCCGACCAGAAGCGTTGCAATACCGTCCAGAAGAATATGTTTGGCTCGTGTTTGCACTTCATCAGGGACCTGGTCGAGCGATATTGAAGGTATCCAGTTGCATAGCTGCTTCGTTGGGCCTGGTGCTTTCTCTGAGGATGGAGATGCTGCTTCCGCTGTTGTTCTCGTCATTGTTGTTTACTTTGCTGATAGTCTTGGCTCTGATCTTACGGTAGCTCAGACCTCACGAGAGCCTGCAAGTATATACTCTCACATCGAGCCTCGTGTTCCCTCCGATCGCAACGCAGCCGGAACTGGCATCGTTGAGGTCTGAGTTCAGTCTCAAGCTCACTCGGTTTCTCGCCGAGCCACGTCGTCAGCCTTCCTCATCATTATCGACAGGTACATGCGTTAATTGTAGGAGGCCTTCCCGAACAAAGGCAAATCCGACTTCCGGACATGCTGTCGAGTGGTATTATGTCATGGTTGCCGGAAAGTTAATGGACTTAAGGGTGCTGCCTCGAATAACGTCAATCGAACGCAAAGCATGCTTCCCTATGCTCGATACCTGTATCCAAAGCACAGACGCGTCGAGTCGTGGGTTCGAGAAAGATACAGCCTGGCTAGTGATGGCTCAGACAAGAAGAACTCCTGAATTGGTAGGGGCCAGAGCTTGGACAGCCGGACATAAGAGGCGTTACTTACCTAGGCAGGGAGTCAAATCGCGCGAGCGGTCACTTACATATTCGCCTCGAAGATCTAGATCGAGACTCTTCCTCATAGTAGCAGCAGTTCGTTGCGATATCCTGACTCACGCAACACGCTTGGATAGGCACGAAGTACCAGACTAGCTCATCGATTGGCTGAAACAACGATCTGCAGTCCCCTGTTGTCTTTAACGATGACTAACCATCAACAGCCGTACCCTTAGCTCATCACAACTGCCACATATAAACCACGCGTGGCGAGAGTAGCACCCTTGCTATGTCACCCAATAATGATGGCGAGCCGTCAGATTTTCCATTTTCTACCCACGAATTATGACGGTCGTCGGTCTAAACGGGATGGTCTACAAAAAGAGGCACTTGCGGCCAAGCGGCATGCTGCGAGGGTTTCTCACCAGAGACGGGTAGAGCATGAGTTAGAACGTCGCAGACACGACAAAGACCGTGCCCTGCAGAGTTTCAATCGTTTCACGCAAGTTCCCAACGCTCGAGGGGCTCTGGACCCGTTCGTTGTAGTCGGTCTGGATCTCTCACCAGACGCGGGCAATTATCTTCATAATTGTAGGTTGTTCCTTCTCGTCGCCTGCTCCCGGTTTTGCTTGCATGCAAACACTCACGATTGCTGACCGCCACGGCGGAGCCAGATCTTCAAGCCGTGCCGACTAAATATCATGTTGCGAGTATGAACACCTTCATGCGTCCAATGCGCGATGCTACACTGGAGATCGTGGCCAGCAATGAGATTGTGCTCATCTGGGCGATAGTGGTTGGACTACACCGCCAGGAGACTTCTGACCGGCATGCATTGCTTCTTGAACGACGAATCCTCACATACCGTGTGATGGCCCGCCGACTGAAGGATGTCACACCGTCGATGATTTCCAGCGATATTTTGTATGGATTAGCCTACGCTGCTTTGGTGGAATATCGCATCGGCGAGCGAGCTGCAGCGCAGAAGCATTTGCAAGCTTGTCTGAGCTTTCGACGTCTTCGCAAGGACCAGTCGTGGCCACACCCACAAGAGCCGTTCTGTCTACTTGCGTGCGTTCTCATCGGCGTTCCTCGCCCGTTCAATTCCGAGTCTGAAGGGCAGCGCGCATGCGATTCTCTTATCGACACAATAAGACGAGCTGCCAGTCGCAGAAGACATCATTTCGCGCAGAGCTCCAGCGCGCTAAGGTGCTCAAAGCTAGCGACCGCTACCCTTGCATTCGTCGAGCATTGACCCGCGATCCCCGATCCAACCCAACCGCGAGACAGGACGAGTTTGATCGGATATGGCTGGCTACCGTCCTTCTCATCAACGTGGCATCAAACACGCTTTTCGAGCGCTATGGCTTGTCTGCTGTCAACGATTTTATACACCTCATCGAGCAAGCATCAGGAGGCGCGCCCTCCGCTCTCGATACCGTTACCGATATTCCGCCTACACATATACTGACCAAATTTCCAGCAATGGAGCATTGGACAACAACGGGCCTCTTGCACTACACTTTCTATGGTGTTCATCTGATGGCCACCATCGCTCCTAAGCGGCCATGTCATCAGGATCTATGGCGAACCGTTGAAGTGTTAGAAGCCCTCGCGTATGCACCGCCCAGCATGCTTGCGGCGGTGAAGAGTCGGCTGTTGTATTTGCTACCTCTGAACGACTATGCCGACCAGGCGGACCATCAGCGCGATGGAGATGCAGTTGGAAATAAGGTTCTGAAAAATGATTATACACCTCGCAATAGTCAAAACGGCAATCACAAACAAGACGACGCCTACTATAGAAGTGGGAATGCAGCAGGCATGAACAGTGGTCTGTTCGCCCGGGAGCAGGCTACAACCACGTATGATTGGAAGCATGCTGAGGCGGGCACTATGAAGACGAACACTAGCAACAAACCAGCGTGCCACCCAGTACTGGCAGCGTTTGACGAGAACGTCTTTTACACCAGCTTAGCTGCACGGATAGTAGTCAACTGGAAGACTGGCGAACGTGCTAGGAGCGGCAGTACCTCTGGCCGTTCGCCAGAAATTCCATCTCATTGAATGCAGCTATTCGATCCGAGGACTCCAGGCTATGTCTACGCAGGACTTGGTGCGGTGGTCGACTAAGCGCCGAGGATCACGGTCGTCATTCATGCTGCAGTTGACTCTAAGCGACCTTCTTTCTGATAGGTGGCGTTGCTCAGGGACCCTGGCTCACGACCGCCTGGCCTCGGTCACAAAATCCCACACCACTCTGACCAAAGTGCCAGACCTGTATGACCGAAGTGCCTCCATCTCTGGCCATCCTTGCGATAAGTACCTCCGAGCATCCCAGTCGAACAGACCAGAGTACAACCATCTTCGTCGACGTAAAATGCTGTCACGGCATGCCACCAGTCAAAACTGTTGTCTTCAGCTTCATTCGACTGAGCATATACGGCTAGTCAACATTTTGCCCGAAGGGCCAGACAAGCCACTCCGTCTCACACAGCGACAGTATCCTCTCAACGAGGTCCGCAACCGGTATGAGGCTATATCCTACATCTGGGGCGACGAAACACCTGAATGTTGTGTTCTTATCAATGGTAAGGCTCATACTGTACGGAGTAACATCTGGCGTTGCTTAAAGCATTTGCGAGACTATGGATTAGCAACACGGCGGCTCTGGATCGACAGCATCTGCATTAATCAATGCGATAACGCGGAAAAAGAACAGCAAGTCGCCATGATGGGCCAGATTTTTGCTGGAGCATCGAAAGTGATGATCTGGCTTGGCGCAACAAGTCTACAGACGTACCTTAATAGCGCGTCCACTGGTTCGCACCCGCAGAGCATCGCTGCGATCTCACTGGATACGGATTGGGGAGAGTTTATGAGATCGTCAAACCCAGATCCTGCAGCCTGGCACCTGGCGAATCAAGTCATGAGCATCGTCTATAACAACTACTGGCAGAGACTATGGATCATTCAGGAAATAGGATTGGCGCAGAAGGTGTGTGTCATATATGGCCAGAAACTCTTGACGCGTAAGCGTCTGCAGAAAATATACTGGGCAGCGTGCTCTGATTCAACAGATGTTGGATACTATTCGTGGCTGAACAAGCAGCGAGATCCGAGCGTCATTTCCACTGGTTACCATATGGTTGTTCGCCATCCCATACTCGAGATCTCTAAGCCCAGCGTGCATCAGAGCCTTGGTGATCTGAGTCTGAAATACCACCAGCAGTGCTGTTCGGATCCACGAGACTATGTGTACGGTCTCTCAGGCTAGTCTCTCACGAGCTCCCGTTCAGCGTCAGTTATACTCTGACTTGTGAGGAGGTCTTCGCTCGAACGCTGCAACACATAAATCAAACATGTGGTTCGATGCGATTCACATCACAGCTGGATGCGGTAGCAGCTCTAACCAAGGCTTTGCAGGTCACATCTCAATCTTACACTCAGTTCGTTAAAGCTTCTCCAGTGCTAGACGCGTCGCATGAGGAAAAGTATTTTATCGGCCTGCATCCCCTGGCAGCCGTCCTGCCCGACTTCAGCAGCGACCATGTTCGACGCTTACTCGAAGATGCACAGGTCACAAAGAGGCAGATATCCCGCAGGCCTCATAATATAATACGACAGCCTCCCACCGCATACCACGTCAAGATGCCAGATGGTAGTTTCAAGACCTTCTTTAGGCCGCAAGATGCCAACAATGGCTTTGATCTCTCTGCTCTGAGACATACAGAGCAAACAAACGAGGAGGAAACGGTGATCATCTGTGTCCTGGGTGGACTATCGTGTCTGATGCTGCAACGACCTCGGATTATGGAAGAAGATGCAATCGCCATGACAGACACCTCAGAGATCGTGCATTTCCTGTTACCAGACACGACGACGTACGGCAGTTTCTGGCACGCAGTTGAGGCTCCTGCAGCCTTGCACCTGTGCATCCACAGAGAGCTTGGTCGTGTCGGCGCAAATTGGCAGACCTTAATGAGGGGTCCGGGAGCCATGTCCCCACGTTTTATGCTGGAATTCTCGGTGCCGGAGCTCATCTCCCTCTGTGAGATGATGGCGCAGAAGCGGCTGCCATTCGAGTCCTGATGGCCCCACGCTGCTGACGCTTGCGGCCAAAAGCATGTAATACTGGTAGTAGATCTTGGTTCACTTCACTGGCAGCGCCAGAGCATTCCGCACCGTCATCGTAGACTAGTCCGCATTTAGCCTAGCTTCCAGGCAGATCTTCGCCAAGACATCTTCCCCGCGCTCGAACGCGTTCGCATTATTTATTTTCTCCAACATCGAGGTCAACTTCGACCTCTATCTTCTCACTATGAGCACGACTTTGTCAACTTCAGACATCTTAGACGACACGGCGAAGCGTAAGTAGCCATCGCAGAGGCGTGATCTCATCGCTGACATCTTTCAGAAGGGCTGAGCGGCAATGCGCTGCTTTCACGACGTCCTTGCCGTGGTCGCGCGCAATTGCGGCCGAATCAGCTAAGTTGCTAACGTTCTTCTTCACAATTTTCCGACCCTTCCGACCTCAACTGCGCTTCTCTATCTACCGGCGAAAGCCATACCCGGCTTCGGCTGGTCCGTCAAAACCATGCTGTAGGTGTTGAAGAATTGTCAACTTGCACGACTGCCGTCGATCATCAACTTGCCTCCAAGTGGGACGCATCAGGACTGCGGTCGCTTCAAGCTATGATAGGGGACGTATTCACTCGCTACGAGTGTCTGGCAGCCACCAGAGTGAAGTGGTCCTCATCTTGTGCCTCTGTGCGGTTGTGGTCTTGTTTGCGGAAATTGTGGGATCTGAGGGAATGAGAGTGTGGCTCTGAAGGATCATTGGATCGTTCGCAATGTTGTGGGTTCTGAGGGAATAAAAGTCTGAGTGGGGGCAGACTCTGTGGGTTCTGAGGGAATGAGTGTCGGCCATGAGACACCAACTGGGGAATGCCTAGGTATGCGATGCAGCTCTTTGGTCATGGCTGCGAACGCAGTGCATGCATTCATCGAGTGAATTCAGGCACCAGAGTATCTGATCCTATACTCTATGCCAAAGTCTTCGATGTCAACATGTTCAGCTGTGCCTTGAACAGAAATGTCAGTTGGTCATGGTCCTTCATTGGATGCATGGTGCCATCAACGGCATTATCCCACGCTGAGCCTTGGGGATGGTCCAGCTGCCAGCGGATGCATTGCTCATGAGCTCAATGGAGGCAAGTGATCGTTTGGCACGAGCAGCAGGTGACAATTCTTCAACGTGCATCACAACAGGTGATGCATTCCTCGCCTAGGACATGGTCCGCAAGGACGCACGCTTCCTTCGCACCGGAACCTACAGCAACCTCAGCGGCATGGCACTTCTCGTGCGCATGTGCGACGAGGTCACAAGCGTCCGAACTGAGGGCTCATCGGCTTCTTTCGAAGTCAACCCAGCAACCCCTTGAGCATGATCTACGTGGAGCAGGCCAACACCATGCAGCACCGAACGAGATGCATGACTCATCGAGGGTACTCTGGTTACGCCTTGGGCATAGTCCTCCGCTTCTCCAGTGAGGACGTATGTGCCATCGTGAGTACTAAGTACTTAACGTCAGCACGAGCATAGCTCTGTGACTAAAGTTCCGCTTTTGGACATGGTTCTTTCCCCTCCGATTCATGATCATAATTTCAAGGGCACGGGAATGCATGCGCCAAGCGGGACGGGTGGAAGCAAGACGGTCCTTTTTGCGTCATCCGACCTTCCCTTATGTTTATCTTCTCATCAGCTCTATTCTCCTGCACCTTCTTCACTCTTCCTACGCAGATACTGCTACATTGACCAGTCTCACAGATCAGATACATGCGATCCACAAGATCCTGCACAGAAGAACTGATGATGCGCTGGGGAAGCATCCATCTCTTCACCTTTTTTCAATGACACCCTGGAGTCCAACAGAAAGACCTGTTCTCCAGATGTCGGGGAAGATTCTCTTCACGCCATGCTCTCGGTCGCTTTTCAAGCCCTGTGGACTAGACGGAGTCGCTGGATTGAGCGGTTCTATAGACTTCGACCTACATACCCGAAAGATCCTTCCAGATCTCACGGCACATTCACGTGATGCGTCGGGAAGCATTGAATCTTGTTTTCATTGATAGCCTGGACGTCATTCGGACGTATTTCCAGCCATTGGGGAAGAAGTCTTCACCTTACCGCCCGCCTCGTCCGTCCTTGCTTCCGCTTGCCGTGCATGATGCTGAAACCTATCCAGCTGCCTCTATTGAAGGGGCCATTGTATTGACCCCCGCACAATGTTCTTTCCCGCAGCTCGATTTGAATCCATACCATTCCATTCGTCTCCTCGCTGTGCCGACCAGCGACGGGAAAGCAGTCCGATCCGCCTAGCTTGCTTTCGCTTGCTCGTCAACGGAGCAAAGACAGAAGCTGGCCAGCAAGGTTCAGCCCTTCGAGATCGCATGCCTGGACAGGCCTTTCTCGAGACGCACGGACCTCGTCCATGCGAAAGTCAGCCTCCAGGGAGGGCAAGCTGCCATACGAGCGAGTGTACGAGCCGCAAGGGCATACATCTGCTGTGAAAGATCCGCTGCTGAGTCTCCCATCCGTGGTGCTCGGCGCCTGTCGTAGCGATCGTGGCGTGGTCTTGCTGGTCGGAATGAAGAGCTCCTGCCGAAAGACCGATGCGTGAGATTCTGAGGTGCCCATCCGTTAAATCGATAGATATGCGAAGGTCCTGGCTTGTCTGGAAACTGTCCTCTCACTGCTCATGAGTAAGCCATGAACAGAAGGGCTGCCGTATTCATCATTCGTGGAGCAGTCCAGCGCGCTTCGGGCACAATGGCGTACACGGAGATACTTAGCTTGTCGGCGTGATTGTAGCTGAGCCACAACGTCCTCACACCTACATGTTGCGCCTTCTCGAAGATTCCAATGCCGTCGGCAAGTCAGAACTGTCCAGAAGCTAGGCGATATCGATCCAGCGCCACACCTGGTCACCTACAGCGACCGGGTAGTAATTTGTACTCGGCCCAGGATCCTCGACCGACTGTGCGACTAGGCCACCCATCGCCCTTGAGTTGAAGTTTTCCTCCGGATCGCGTTTCATGGTGGCGACATCATTTGCGACATAGACTTCCCCAAGAAAGCCGAATGTTTGTGGGTCCGGTGGCCCGCTCGACTGGTGAGGTTTTAGGGCTACTGGGTGAGTGCCTCCGGCCAATATGTATATCAGATGCCCGGGTTTTATGTGCGACGGACCGATACCCATGAATTGACTGCGCAAATCTTTACCCAATTGTGGGCCGTTATATCCAGTCGGCAGACGCCCGAGCCATAGACGCTGGCCGGTTGTGGTCCGTTGAACATGTCTGAATAATGCACCAAGATTAATGCGATAGGTACCCAACGGCGACGTCTCCTCGAGGTCCCGCCCCAGATCGCAGCATTCCTCCACTACAGCCTTAGTCAGTCGTACCAGCTGGCCATCGTCTTCTGCGCGCGACTGCATTGAGCGAGAGTCGCGCTTCTTTCCAGACTTGACCATGATATTCTCCGGCATAGTGCCTCGCATGAGCAGTCCCCACAGGTTTCGCTGGATGTGCTTCAAAATTTCCTCATACCCCTCTTCCAGTTGACGATTTCGAGCTTGAATCGATGCATTCCTCCTCTCAATTTCTCGGATATCATTTCTTTTCAAGAGTTTCAGTGCCCGCCACGAGGCAGGCACTTCTTCCAGCCCCGTAAACTTTGGCTCTGCCGGCTGCCACGTGTTCCACTGCCGACGCCAGGATGATATATTGTGCCACCAATCGCGAAGATTCCTACTGTGTTTCACTTCTCCGTACGTTTCTGTCACTGACAGCCAGCAAACGGCTTCAATGCTAAGCACGCCATGTGGAGGAGACTGAGCCCCCGAGGGCGGTCGACAGGCACGACGTCGGTAGCACGCATCGTACAGTCCTTCTTGGCGCTCGCGATCTGCGACAACTCGTTGCCAGTCATTCCATACGCTATTGACAGGCATCAGGGTCCAATCTGGTACCCACGAAGGTAGTTGTGGCATTTTCGTTTGGTCTGGGAACGCTTGCGAAAGTATGTAGGTCGAGCCACTGCAGTATATTAGTGAACGCGTGGTCTCAATGTATATCTCGACAGTGCTTGGCTCGTAGCGCGGCCTTAGCTCCCTGGAAACTACATCGGTTGTCAAACCGAGCAAGCTCCACACCTTGTCGCGAGGATCTGTGGCCTGAGAGAACCGACAACGCGCAAGCACCGTTGCAAACTCGAGAAACGGTTGTGTCTGCTGGTCTAGTGTCCAGGACCTGTGGTCGCCCATCTGAGCTAGAGCCAGTGCGTGTCGATGGGAAGCAGGCAGCCGACCAAAAGCGGTACTGTGCCCCCAAAATGCGTGTACTGTCTCAAACAATAATAACGACAGTTTCTCGAATTCTAAAGGGTGTGCTTCAGCAACATTTGAGGCGACATACTTCGAGAACGCTGCAAAAACGGCAAGAAGTTGATAAAACTGGAATTGGAAATGTCCGATTTGGACCATTGGTAGCTGAGCCAAGACTGCTTCTTGAATGACCTATAGTCCATCAGCAACCGCCACAAGTCTTCGTCCGACCGAACTCGAACGGGAAGAATCGATGGGGCTCGAGTCAGCATACCCAGCATCTTCTCCACCCTTGTATCAATGTCAGTACTGCACAAAAGTACGGACAATATCGGACCAGACTTACAGGTCAGCGAAAGGAAATTGTTCATATGACCAACCGTCTCAGCAGGTTGATTTCGGAGAAGAGGTTCCAGCACTTGCCTTGTAAGAAGTACGGAGGCTAAGAACGGCTCCATGGTTTCGTAAGGGATTCCCAACCAGATCAGAGTTCTTGACGCTGTGCTGAAGATGTATTTCATGAGCTGGATCTGTTCGGCTTTCTCGGTTTTAGCCTGCGCTGATGAGGCCTGGTTGATGCTGAGGGCGTCTACCCAAACTGTCCTTTCACGGTTTGCGTGGCGAATATGCCGCAGTCCTGATGCCAAATGAGTCCGTAGAGCCCACTCGCAGCCTTGTAAGTCAATGATCTCAGTGTCAGTCCTGTCACCCCAACACCACGAGATTGCTTCGAAATCCGGGCGCGCGATAAGGCTGGCGGTCTTGAATCGGCATCGCACTCTCGCGTTGAAGTCCGTAGCTGGCAAGAGAACGACGAGCCTGATCTCGCGAGCTTTGTTGTCCAGCGGATGGAAGATTCGAGCAGCCGTAGCATCTTGATCAACGTTCGGGATCATCGCGGCGTTGTGCCGCGTCAGCAGTTACTGGTTGCGATGTGGGCGTGTTGCTGCCGACAAGTCGGCATCTATGTCGTCGCAGACCGCGCCTTGCATGCTCACAAGACTGCAATCTCGTGGGTAATAGCTCGAGTGAACGATGAAACTCTTACTACTTAGTCTTCGATAGCCTTCCGCCCACTTCATGAGCTGCCAAAAGGTGCATATGGATTGTGCTTGGCAGCATATACGAAAGCACTAGCCAAAACCATCGCCTGGGGAGGCAATTCCATTGTAGCTTTCAAAAGCCGCCATTTGCTGCCTGACCAGTATGTGATGTTCATCAGAGAGGCATTTCCGAACGGTTTTGATCAGAGGCGCTCGTCCTTCCGCGTTATCGTCCAAGACCAGCGTCCTCTTTCCGAACGAACGGGCGATACGAGGGGACAGGCTGTCGTGAAGGCAAGCTTGCAGTCGACTGCGGGGTGAGTGTAGCATTGCCAGTGGTGGTGACAAGAGTATCGAAGTCCCGCGGCAAGTGAAGTTGATCAGATGTCATGATGTAGTATGAGATGGAAAGGAGTGATCGGGAGCGACTATTGCCAAGGACAGTAGCGGTGGGTCAGTTCTTGACACTGGAACGAAAAGAGCGCTGACAGAGGGCAGCTGCCACCGACAGTCTACAGCACCTCAGACAATGCTGCGTTTCGCTGCATGACGCCGCGTGCAAAAGCAATGCGGTCGTTGTCAGATCTATCAGGCACGCTCTGCCGGTCTGTCTATTCTAATGACGCCGCCTTTCCTGTGAACAGCACATCGACCACGTTTGACAGCTTCTCTATCGTCTCCAATGCGGCGTCGTAGCCAGCATCCCGCTCTACTTCATCATAGACGATCAAACATCCCGTTCCCTGATCCAGCACGCCAATAATGACCTTGTCGAGGATCATCTGTGACAACTTTCGCTCCACCTGTTGTGTATCGAGACCAACCATTTTCGCGATGTGAGCAATTTCGACTCTGGAGAATGGCTCGATGACTTTGACCAAGTTGGCTTCCAGCATAGCGTCATAGAGTCGGCGAAGGTGATTTCGAATGAAGACATCGCTGCCGAGCTCGTATCTGTAGTTCGAGAGTGCTTGCTCGTACTCATCCAGTGATCTGTTGGAGTGTGCTCGTGCAACGGCCTTCATTGCTTCCAGGTTTGTCCCAGCATATTTCTGTGCCTGCTTCGATGCAAGCAGCTGATTCACGTCGTCCACTAGGTTGAGCATGATCTTGCAAAGAAGCATGTACATGAGTGCTGAGGTAGCCTTCGGTATGTCATCCTGCGAGTGGTAGCCTTCCAGAGCTTCGATGAAGTAGGAGAAAGCCGTGTTGAAATCCTTGTCTTCAGCATGAAGCATTCCACTCTGTAGATCCAGGCCGGCTTGTAGTAGCGGAGGGGTGTAGACTGATGCGGCGGACGTTCTTGCGGACGTGAGGGCAGCTCTTGCTTTGGGTTGGTTTGTGAGGGCGTGGTAGACTCTTGATTCGAGCAATTGGACCTCAACCAAAACCAGCTTATCATCCATTCTCTTCAGCTCACGGAGGAGTGTGTTGATCAGTGCCAGGGCATCGTAGTATGACTGCTTCTCCATGTAGAGCGATACCAGGCGGGTCTCAAGGTTTTGTCGTAGGAAGCTACGCTTTTGCTCGTTGGCCTGTAAAGTGTTAGTCCTGTAGCGAGAAGAGGCATTGGGCAGCACGTACCCATTCTATACATGATTTGGTGGTGGTGATCTGTGTCTCGAGGGAGTTTGGGATGCCGTTGAAATAGTCAAGTAGTTGCCGGACTGCTCATCGTCAATACAAGCCCGTCATCCTCCGTATGATGCTCTGCGTACCTAGTTTGGCTGTCTTTGCTTTGGCATACGATGAGAGCGCTCCCCGGCTTTGCTTGACCAGATCTGCGAGGTCATCCGGCCGCTTCTGATCCCGATATAACTCCCCAAGCCCGCCGAGAGCAGTCTCGAAGTCCCGTAATGAGGCCTCGTTGGCGGTGGGTGGTGTTGACAGAACTTCCTTGTATAGTGATTCCGCCTTCTTGGGACTTTCCTTTGACAACTTCTTCGCCTCTGCGATCTTGTCCTCGTTGGACGGAGGCGGCGCCATATCGGACGTAATCAATGTCCAAATGTTGGGTGGCCTAGCAAGAAACGCTGATGAGGTCCGGCGCAAAAGAAATGTGATCACGGATTTCTACTTGAGATGCTCATGGCAGGCACGAAGGACGCGAGTAGTCATAGGCCAAAAGAGGCAAGCTACCCGAGTCAGTTTTCCCCGCAAAATCAAAAAAGTTGCGAGCGGCCACTCTTCTTTCTGCTGGTGAAGGCACACTACAACATGCGGTAGCAACACGCCAGAAGATGAAGATCAAGACGCTCAGTCGTCCGGCGCCGCCTCCGGGCGAGGCAGCCACAAAGCAGCCGCGAAATCTTGATCCGGCACACCACCCATTCGAACGAGCCCGAGAATATACCGTGCATTGAATGCAGTCAAGATGGAGAGGATGTTCGCAGCGCCCTTTGTCGCCCAACTCGGAGACGGCCATGTGGACGGAGTTTACTCCATGGCCAAGGACCCTGGCTCTCTCGAGCGTTTCGCCAGTGGTAGTGGCGATGGTGTCATCAAATGCTGGGATCTGCCGGGTCGAGAACAGATCTGGTCTGCCAAAGCACACGACAATATTGTCAAGGGCATTTGTTGGACGCCAGACCGGAAGATTGTGTCATGTGCCGCAGACAAGACGGTCAAGATCTGGGATCCATATAATGGTGAAGAGAAAGGTCGACCTATGGGCACATACCTTGGCCAGGGCGCCTTCACAGACATCTCACACCACCGCGATCGACCTGCCATCGCCGTCTCTAGCAGCAATATATCCATCTACGATCTAACGAGATCGGCATCTGGCCCGACCCAGACCCTACAGTGGCCCACCTCCACCGACACCATCACTGCCGTATCCTTCAACCAGACAGAGACCTCTGTACTAGCCTCGACCGCACTCGACCGAGCTGTTGTCCTCTACGACCTACGCACTTCCTCTCCACTCGCAAAGACCATCTTGACCCTCGCCTCGAACGCTGTGGCCTGGAACCCCATGGAAGCATTCAACTTCGCCGTAGCCAACGAAGACCACAACATCTACATCTTCGACATGAGAAACATGAAGCGGGCTCTCAACGTCCTGAAAGACCATGTAGCCGCCGTCATGGACGTTGAGTTCAGTCCCACCGGAGAAGAGCTCGTTAGCGCCAGCTATGACCGCACAATCAGACTATGGAGCCGGAGTCGAGGTCACTCACGAGACGTATACCACACGAAACGCATGCAGAGAGTCTTCTCCGCTCGATTCACCCCAGACAACAACTACGTCCTATCTGGCTCCGATGACGGGAACGTCAGAATGTGGCGAGTCAACGCATCAGACCGATCTGGCGTCAAGTCGGCCCGACAACGGCAGAAATTGGAGTACGACCAAGCACTCGTGCGACGCTACGAGCACATGCCGGAACTCAGACGAATCAAGCGCCATCGCCACCTGCCCAAAACGATCAAGAAAGCCGGAGAGATCAAGGGTGAGGAGCTCAAGGCTATCAAAAGACGTGAAGAGAATGTCCGTAAGCATTCAAAGAAGGGCAGCATGCCGAGACAGGCTGAACGAGAGAAGATGGTGCTGGCTAAGGAGACGTGATCTCACGCGGTATCGCTGCGCACTTCTTAGCAGAAGTCGGTGTAACAAATTTGTTGCAGAATTTGCTGCCCTTGTCCTTGGTGCGGGCTACACTCGATTCTGTTCACGCGGAGAGCTGATGGTCACAGAAAATCGTCTAGGCACCGACCTACTGGTCGAGCTTCAGCACAGATATCGTGTCTTTGACTGACTGGAATCTTCACAAAGAGCACATGCACAAGTCAGCATGCCAGAACAACCCAGCGGCTCATCTCACACCCTTTGAATACGGCGAACCGCGTGAGAGGCCGGCGAAAAGCCGACGATATACGTCTGATGCCGAGCGGTGTCATCAAGCACTGTTGATGTGCAGCTAAGGGCCAAACAGCCATTTCGGCTCGAGATCCATCCGAGGCACAGCCGAAATCAAAGCAGCCGACAAGAAGAGCATGTGGATGAGCTTGCATATCTCACGCCAGCTCATCCACTCAGGCAGCCAGACCCACGCCGCAGACTCGGCAAGAGGAGATATTCGTCCTCAGAATGGGCATGCAGGAGCCAGGTAGCACGAAGCTAGAGATTCGCGAGCGCAGCGGGAGGTAGACGGAGGGCTCTGCTCTCCACGTCATGAACGAAGGAGTTGACTGGGGAAAGATGTACAGATAGTGTACAAAGAGAGACACGCCAGTCGATGAGTCAAGCAGGAAGGACAATGTAGATGCCCGCTGACCGCCCGACGAAGGCTCGCCTTTTAGAATGTAACACAAAGCAAGTCGTCTTTCGGCAAAGCCAAATGTAGTGCCTCTTTCTAGCTACTTAAGATATCTCTGCACCGAACTCCATCTGGTTCATGTCCGAGACTAAGTCTCGAATGCCCATCCATCACCACACTCTCCCTCAACGATACTCCGTACCTCAATACAAACTGAACTCAGCTCCCAGCAGCCAACCCACAGTCTCGCACCAGTCAACCTAATCGTCCTCCTCCACC